>NW_027069979.1:306525-379866 GCF_002906115.3 Quercus suber
GGTTTTTTTTTTTTTTTTTTTTTTGGATTGGGCCATGGTTTGGGCACAAATCGTGGCATGGTTGGCGGGTCTTGCAGGTGCCCGATGGGCCGGGTTTGGGGTTAAGAAAAAAATCTGTTTAATAAATGGGCCAGGTTTGAATTTCTGGGGTAGACTCGTGGGTCGGGTCCAGGTATGAAAAAACTTGGCCCGTTGCCATTCCTAAATATGACTTCACTGACTAATATTACTTTTTTTTTTGTGGCTTTTATGGATCATAAGAAATTTTTTGAAAAATCCAGCATGAAACCTTGTAGCTGCATGGTTTGGCCATAGGAAAGTAAATGATAACTTTGTAGAATACAAAGTAGAGCATATTAACTTTGTGGTATGTATACATAGATTTTAGAGCATCTCTTTTGTCAGATTTATTACAATACAATGATGAAGTTCTATTTGTTGTTTAGGTTATGGGAAGGATTTGCTCCATCCTCTAGTGGAATTGTTGTCACTGATGTTGAAGTTCGTCCCATTTCCTACCCTTTTTTCCCCTGTAATTATACATTAACTGTGCTAGCAGTTCTCATTTTCTGTTTTACTTTTCTTTCCAAATTTCTACCAAGTTTGAGTTCACTATCTTGTATTAACCAAGTCTAATTTCTTTGTGTTGAGAGGAT
Organism: Quercus suber; assembly: GCF_002906115.3. Lineage (NCBI taxonomy): Eukaryota > Viridiplantae > Streptophyta > Magnoliopsida > Fagales > Fagaceae > Quercus > Quercus suber. The sequence continues at coordinate 307,182 of NW_027069979.1, forward strand.
TATCAAGTCTAATTTCCATCACGTGTGCATGTCACCTATGCTATGTGAGCATGTACTAATTTTTGTTTCGGTGGTCCAACTTGTGGAAGTTATAGGAAAAATGGGGGAAAGAAAACCCCACCAATAGAATTGTGGCTATTCCATGATTGGAATCAATTAGTACAAGTTCAAGATTGTAAACCTTGAACTTTAATGTGTTCTAGGCAATCACTAATTGTTTGAATATCTAAACTCTCAAGGAGGCCTAAGTGCAACATAAGGATGTGGAACTATGAAGTGCCAATGATCACCACCATGATTCTATCATTCTATTAATGCTTGCATAGGAAGCTTACTGAGGTCCTCTTATAGGCACATGGGGAATGATTTTTCTTGCTAAGCCAATTTCCTTATTCCTCACCTTTCTAATGATTAAACAGCTTTGTCAATAGTAAATACAATGGTGTGGGACATGTTTGGGATTCTTTAGATGTAGAATCTGTTTGAAGAAGTTGGCTAAAGAACTCTGATAAGACTTTACTTTCAGCTGTATTATCTGAGATTCATTTTAACCAAGAAAAAAGAATTTAAATGACAACTTTTACAGGCAGTTAGAAGACTATATGAACAAGTTGGTCTTGGATGGGTTTATGTCATTACCAAATATGAACTTGATAGTTTCTTTGTTCTTCCTAATTTTACCTGTAGTTCAATCAAAATGTTACCATCTTGTAGACAAATAGGGTTTTGGATAATGCTCCCTTGTCATTTTCTCATTATTTGTACTTAATATAACAAAATGCATTTAATAGATTGCAACAATAACAGATGTCATATATGGTGTTTGGGCTAAATACCATCTTCAATCACAGGTAAATTCATATTGCTTAAACAATTTTGTGTTACAACTCCTTGAAAGTTCTCTTGCAGTCATGCCTTCTTTGCTTCAATGACCAAAAAGTAATGCTATAGCTGAATTGTTTTCTTGGATTTACATAATAACAGAGTGGCACCAGCCTTATGATCCACGCACCCAAACCTGTGACTTTAAATTGTTGTGATAAGAAATTATTTGTTTTGATAACCTTTAAATTGTCCATTAATAGAAAAAACCTATCATTTGGATTTAGTTGCACCATGAAAAACTCTCTTTGTGCTTTTTTAACTTGTCTCTATGCAAATTTTCAATATCAAACCTAGCCCACAACATACTTAATAGGAAGATCATGAGACTTGCTTTGAAAACTAATTTTGTTAATGACTAATGTGATTCTGCTCAATCAATCAAATTATTAAATTATATAAATTTGATGCAAATTTTTTTTTTTTTTTTTAGGCCGACAACCTTTAGAAGCGATTTTGGAATCATAAAAGAAGAACAAGGTTTGTATACTACTTTGCACGGATTACCATATTTGAGGTATATGGTGCTGATTCATGTTGGACATTCTGTTTTCATTGCAGGATGAAGTATGTAATGACAGAAATTCATGTAAGATGTGAACTTGCTCAATAATTGCCAGAAGTCCAAGCTTTCCAGGCTTGCTCTTCATTTGCTTACAAGATGAAGAGGTATGGCAAGTCACATACATTTTTCAATTAATTTTAATCATCTAATAGTCTAGTGAGTTGATGCTCTTATAATGCATAAGGATGTGATAATTCACTTTTGCTGGATGGGAAAATGGAGATAACTAAGAAAGCTCACTTTAGAAGTAGTATATCAAAGCTTTTGCTTATCATTCCAAGCCTATTTCCACTTTGAAGTCCAATGGTTGATAAGGATTGAAGAGATGAGTCTAGAGAGGTCTAGATGTTCATGGGAATTAGTTTTTGTTTGTATATAAGGTTTGACAATTTGATTGATTCTTAAACTTCATAGGAGTTCCTAAAAGAGGTATGTCTTAATTTTAGTTCTTTCTTAGTTTTGCTTTGATAAAAATTAGCACCAAAATTTGACTTCATATAACCACTATAAATTGTATTCTTTTTTTGGATGAATAACTCTTTTGCGATTCTTCTTTCTTAATTCCTTTTCTTTGGTCCTATAGTCCTGAAGGTGTTTTTGGATACCTCATGTAACTGCTAGCCTCATGTAATTGCTAATACTGTCTCTCAGGATCTCCAAAGAAGATTATGGTCAGCTTTTTTCTTTTTGGAATTATGGTTGGACATTGGTCTTATGCCTTTAATCCTACATTATGTAGTTATTGCACAATTATACCACGTTCTTTTATTTATTTATTTTTTCTTCCTCCTGATATAAGAAAATGATGTTCCAACTGTTTGCCAAACTAAAACCCCGTAGACCAATGGTGTGGTGGTTCGAATGTGGGACTTCCACATTTACATCACACCCCAAATTAATGAGTTCACCACCCAGGTACCTAATGGGGGTTATACTATAGTCTTTCATATCATAAGATATTAGTAGAACATTTAATTTTTAGAGTCTCTTTGAAGATAATGATAAATGTGCGACTATATGAAGAAACTCTATTGGTTCTAGAAATTCACCTAAATAAAATGCCTAGGGAAACACATTTATTTTCTTTTTGATAATTTGATAATTAGGGGAATATTGAACTATGGATGCCTCCATTGAAAATATCAGGAGGTGCCAATTGAATTACAAGGCTCTTGAAAGTTTTCTATAACATAAATTGACGTAGGACAAGGGGGTACAAGGTAATCGGATTTAGAACTGTTGGGCTAGATCTGGTATTACCTCTATTTTGAGGGCTTAGGGTTAGGTTTTGATAGGGAATAGGCTAGAAAATAAAAGGGATAATAGGGTTTCCAAAGGGGACAAGGATTAGTAGGGTTTGGGGATGAAACAAAGGAAAACAATCAAGGTTTGGGTGGCTGTTCTTGTGCTGTGAATAGTGATCTGTGAACAGTAAACGTGAATAGTAAAACTAAAGAAAATAGATAAATTCTAGGAATCACACCTAGACTTCCTAAGCATCACACCTAGGGTTCCTCGGCATCACACCTCGGAGAAGGTTGCATCACACAAACCATAAAAGAAAGCTTCATAGCTCTTAAATTTTGAAAGCATTCATTAATAATTAACTCCATAGAAAGTACTACAACTCTTTAAATAGATGACTAATACCTGATCCTAGTTGAACTAGGATTTCTTAAAACCCTATTAAGATTTGGACTTGGACTCATTGGGCTTTACTACTAAACCCAAATTAAATAACCAAGCTTAAAATAAAACTAAAGTAAGACCCAAAAAACTATAAGCACAACCCATTACAGAATATTAGGAAATTACAAAATTGTCCTTGATACAAAAAATCAAATAAGATATAGGAAATCTATCTTCTCACTGCCTCCTACATCATAAACATTTTCGTTCCTTTTGTCTTTTGCTACTTTATTGTTTGTGAGAAAGGAATTTTAAAGAATGCTACACACGTAAAAGTGTTAAACCAATTGTTATCAGAAGAAGATTATAGAGGGAGATTTTGTTAAAGCTTATAAAAAGGCTATGATTCCAAATCCTAGAAATGTCTAAAATGTTCATTATTATTTCCAGACATCTTACCAGTGGTGTACTGGTGTTATTGTAGCACTTGGACAGATGTACAGGATATTTGTTTGCTCTCCAAAATGAAATATGCAAGCTAATTATTTTGGATGTGAGTGTGACTGTGATTGAGTTCAGTTCTCACAACACAAATAACATGATATACTGAGCCATATGTGGAAAGTCAATATTGAGACAAATTATAAAAAGACTGGAGAACTTTGCCCATAATTTTGCAGACTCAATAGCTCAAATCTAAGATATATTTGTCGTCTAGGAAATAACTGTTCTCACATTTGACAAATTATTAGGGTTAGTTTGCACTTCCCTATAAATATGGTGTGGTTGTAGTAAGGTCTGTCTATTTCAAATAATAATGTCCTCCCTTAACTAGTAATAAGCACTTTGTCCCAAGCCGTTAGGATTTTCTTCAAATTAATAGAAACTTCAAATTCCTATTAGACATTTTTCTCAAGAAATTTTGGGAAGGAAGAACAGAAACAATGGCCAACAAAGGAATTTTTTGGCACACATCTCACCATTGCAGTGATACAGAGCATGCAAAGATTAGAATAGGTAGCTCCACCTAGGGGTCAATGTCTTGATGTAATTCTTTCACCTTGGTGTTTTCTGCATAGGATAAATATCTTATTCATCCAAAAGGAAAGATCTGCAAAATGAAGAATTTTGTAGCATTCCATTTGGAAATCTCTGAAATACTAAAAAGGGAGCAAATTATTTGGACTTAAAATGCTAAACCAGATTGGTGGTTAATGCGAGAGCAATACCAAGAATCTTCATATGTTGGTGGTGAACAAAGGAAGACTGGATAGGTACCTACAACCACGATTAGTTTAATGATACCTTTAGGGACGATCCTGTCTCCGGTAAAACTCACTAAAAGGGAAGTAAAAGGTCAAAGCCTTTCTTGGCTCAGCTTCATTTGCTAAAATGCAAGCAAATAGATGATGTCTATAGAGCTCTCATTGTCAACCAATACTAGGTGAATGTTAAATTCCTTAATTCTGAGCATTATCACGAAAGGATCGTCACAAGCTTGTCTGACACGACAGACATCTCTTTCAGGAAAGACGATGTCTAGCTCGCTACTCCTTGGCGTCTTTGGTGACGGGCATCATGAATGGATGCTATTCACTTCACTTGCGTATGTCTTCTTTAGTGACTTAGAAGATCCTCCTGTTACTAGTCCTCCTAAGATCATCCTTATTTCACCTACGAGAGTCTTCTTGCTCCTTGTCTCTTGTTCCCTATCCTTCTCGTCCTTCTGCTGACATCTATATGTCTCTATCTTTCACACAAACTTCTGCAATTTCCCTTGATGAATCAGGGTCTCTACTTGGTCCTTCAAATGTTTGCATGTAAGTGCGATGTCCGTGGTCTTGGTGAAATCTGCAATACTTGTTACTTTGACCTTCAATCCGGGAGGTTCTTCTTTCTGTTTGTTGCATGCCCAATACTCCGTGCTTCCTTCTTTATGTCGGGGTTATGGCTAGTTCCTTCATCCCACTTCCTTTTGCTTTTCATTCCTTTAGCGGTTACTGCGTCCTCTGTATTCATGTACTTCCAGGCCTTATGGAGTAACTCTACTATTGTTTTCAGCAGACTCTTGGTGATTGAGAAAAAGAAATCCCTAGGTAGCAGTCTTGCTTGGAAAGTTGTCAGGATGACCTGATCCTCTGCTTCGTCCACTTATAGCAGCTCTTTATTGAAACACATCACATATTGCCTTAATGACTCTCCCTCTACCTAATGAATGTTGAGAAGATTTCCAGTTGGCTTCTTGTGTCTCTGTCCTCCAATAAAATGACGAATGAAAGCCTTACTGAGCAACTCGAAGTTTGCAACGGTACCTGGGGGTATTTTGCTGAACCATACCCTAGTTGTGCCCTTCAACGTTGTTTAGAAGGCCCTGCACATTACTTCATCCGAGGTCATCTGCAAAAGCATCAGAGTTTTGAAAGTCTCGATGTGGTCCAAAGGATCTCTTGAATCGTTAGACAACTCTAGCTGGGGAAGACGAAACTTTGGTGGGAGAGGATGATTCAATACCTCAGTGGTGAATGGTGATGGTGAGTCTGTCCTTCGAATCATTCTGTCTAGGTTTTCCACAGCTCTATCCTTCATTGCTTTCATGAGTTTATCCATTTCCCTCCTCATGTTACGGATTTCGTTCTCCATCTTGGATGAGTTTTCTTCTGACGTCCTCGTCCTCCTGTTGATTTGGCTATCTGATTCTTCTTCATTGTTGTTTCCTTCGATTCTTTGAGGCTAGTTTTGTCATTCTTCATTCTGGGATTTAGCAGCCCTTCACAGTTCTTCATTCTGGCGAGTTAACTCCTCTACACTAGTTACGAGAGCTTGAATCTGTTGTGTGGCCTATTCAGAATCCATCTTGTGCTACGAGGGTCTCTTTTGTCACTTGGGAAAAACGGCTTGAATGATTAGCGTTTCCCACAGATGGCGCCAAACTGATGATGTAAGAAATCAATAGTTAAGCTCCTCGTCTCTGTAGATGGACGAAGTTAGGTTTATTACATCTTCGATGTGAAACCTGTAATAAGACTTGAAATGAAATCGGATACACCGATGTGGTGTTTTCCACAAACACTTCGATGATTAAGTCATAAAAAGAAAAGGTTTTTGGAGAGAAATTGACTTGGTAGTAGTTTTTGGATGAATTTTTTGGTGTACCTTTGGATTCTGTCACTTCTTTATTTTATAGTTATTCTTGGCCTTAATGGTCAATGAATTTCTAATTTATGTCCAACTGCTAGTGTGTTACCAATGGGAGCTCTGATGTACACAGCTCACTTGCTACCATTGCTCCGTTTGTTATTCATTGTTATCAATGCACGCAATACATGTGTAACGCTTGTTGGGATCGTCATTATGGAGAATGACGATTTTGGTTATTTTTTGACTCATCCAGAATCGTCTTCTTGTATTTTGAATTGAGTCAAGTTTTATTTCATATGATATTTTGAATTAGAAACTTTCAAAAATAATTGTGATAGAATTTATTTCAGATTTTCCAATCTTATAATCTTCTTTTGGTATACTAAATCATGGCAGGTTTTATTTCAAATCGATGTATTTTGAAATAGAAATTTTCAAAAAGAATTATGACAATTTATATTTTGATGTATTTCCAATATTATGTGATAGGATTTATTTCAATTTAAAAATTGAATTAAAACCTTTTATGCCACTGTAACTATGATATTGTATCTCCAAAGAACATTATGGTTGGACATCAGTCCTAGGCCTTTTTAGTGGTTATGGGGTCCTACATTATGTAGTTACTGCACAGTTGCACTATGGTTTTCATATGATAAGATATTAGTAGAACATTTGAATTTTTACACTTTGAAGATATTGATAGATGTGTGACTATATGAAGAAACTCTTTTGGTTCTAGGAATCCAACTAATTAAAATTCCTAGAGAAACATTTACTTTCAATAACATTAACATTTTTTTGGGGGGCTACTTTATTGTTTGTGAGAAAAGAATAGTAAAGGATGCTGAACATGTAAAGCCAATTACTATATGGAGCATATGAGATTCACCATAGAATCTGGGTCTCCAAGAGGAGATTCTAGGGAGAGATTTTGTTATAGATTATAAGAAGGCTACGTTTTCTAATTCCTAGAAATGTCTAAAATGGTTATTATTATTGTTAGTCATCTTCTCAGTGGTTTTATTTTGCACAATTGTAAGAATGTATAGCATAATTGTTTGCTTTCCAAACAAAATATGCAAGTTGATTATTTTGGATGTGAGTGCAATTGTGTTCTAGATCAATTCTCACAAATGAAATAATACACTGAAGTATACGTGGAAATTAGTATCGAGAGAGATATAAAAGGCTTGTTTGGCAAGGGATTTCAAGTATTGTTATTCAAAATGATGTGAAAATTATTGTTTAAAAAGTGTTATGAAAATACGTATTTAAAATACTCTTAATGAAAAAGAGACTGGAAACATTACTTGTGTTAAGACATATGTGTTTCACATGTTAGGAACATATGTCACTATTTTATGTAATTGACTAATCCTTTGACAAAACGCACTTTACTTGTAATTGGGTAGATCTAGGATGTGTTTAATGCTTCAAGAAACCTTGTTTCAAGTTCAAGTGTTAAATCCATGCAAATTTGTCCAAGATTCACGTGCAAAAAGTGTTGTTCATTAAAGCTCATCAGCTAGCTCGATAGATAGCAATCTATCAAGACTTAAGAGCTGTTCGAATCTTGTGGCTCTACAGATAGGGTATCTGTCGAGGTTTATGAAGTTCAGTTTTTCAGGATTGTTATTCATCCAATCTGTGATTATATGTTTGGACTTTCTTTTCTCACGACCCTAGACATATATAAGGATTATTTTAAGGGCTATCAAAGGTGAAAACAAGTTGCACAAGTGTTGAGCAAAGTTTTGCTCAAGCAAATTGTGACCAGAGACAAAATTTGCCCTAATTCATCTTTCTTATGAAGAAGCTATTGTGTTTGTGCACCATAGGATTTTGTGACCAAGGAACTTCTCGATCTTCATCGTGTGATAAGCTGAAGAACTTTATAGTCAATAACCATTTCTAGTTGGTGATTGAAGTCGCGTACTGAGATTCGCACAATTGGTTAGTCACATATTGGGAGCCGTGCATTACAATGAGAGATTGTCACTATAGAACAAGTCTAATTGTGTATTAGGGTAAAGGTTCAAATGTAGGTTGGTATAAGGTACTGAGATTCCTTTACTTGTAACTGCTTGTTGTGATAATAGTGGATTCTCGGAAGTGGTGACCTTAAATTCACCCGGTGGGGTTTTTGCCGTGTAGGTTTTCCCCATTCGTAAACAAATCATCGTGTCAATTTATTTTCCACTGCATACTTAGTTTATTTGGTGATTTGTTGGTGCTACCACACTCATTGCATGTTAATTTGATTAATTAATAAACATGGCTAATTAATCAATTAATTTATCACAAAGGGTCAATATGTTTTTCGCCTGTCAAGTGGTATCAGAGCAGACACACTCTGATTAGGGTCAATCTTTGCGATGTGATCCATTGACCCCTGATGTCATGGCTGCAACCGACATGAAAAGATCTTTGTTTTCAAATACATCTTGTTTTTCTAATCTCTACTTGTTTAAGTGTATTAGAAAATACAAGTCTAAAAGTTATTTGAATTCTTTTATGATGACTATTGGAAAAGATCTCAGTTTGACAAAGAAGAAACTAGACAATCTCAGAATGAAAATGTGCAAAGGAGTTCGTTTGAGAAGAGTAAAGGTTAAAGGTTTAGCTCATAAAAGGCAGATGAGAAAAAACACCATTCATACTGATCTGTCATCTAAGCACGAAGAGTGCTTCATGATGAAGTCCGCATTTAAATTTATGGACACATGTTTATGGAACCTTGATAGTAGCTGTTCAAGACACATGACTGGAGACCGATCTCTCTTCAAGATTTTTGAGTCCAAGAAAGGTGGCACTATCACTTTTTGGTGATAGGAGCAAATCACAAATTAAAGGGAAGGGAATCATCTCTCCACCTGGATTGCCAGACATTGCAAATGTTCTATATGTAGAAGGTTTGGGGGTGAACTTATTGAGCATAAGTCAGATATATGATCAAGACTTCATATTACTATTCTCAAAAGGAAAGTGCCTTGTCATGGTTGAGTCTGGAAAGAAACTCATAAGTGGTGTTTGCACTCTAGACAATTGCTATGGATTAGTTCCTGATGCTGATATTGTGTGCAATAGCATTCATTTACCAAATGAAGATCTATGACACCAAAGGATGGGACATGCTAGTTACAAACAACTTTCAATTGTATCTAAGCATGAATCCGTCTTGGGGATACCAAAGCTTAGTAGAGTGAGTAATGTGGTGCGTGGACCATGTCAGCTTGGAAAGCAGACAAAAGCTAAACATCCGGGTACTCAAACATCTGCTATATCCAGACCATTGAAGCTACTGCATCTAGATCTTATGGGTCCAACTAGAACTGAGTCTCTTGGTAGAAAGAGATACATCATGGTTGTGGTAAACGATTTCACTAGGTACACTTGGGTTATCTTTCTACGATCCAAGTCTGATGCTCCTGAGCACATTGAAGCCTTGTGCACAAGAATACAGAATGAAAAGAGCCTGAAGATTGATCGAATTCGAAGTGATCATGGTAAAGAATTTGAAAACTTATATATGGAATCCTTTTGCATAAAATCAGGTACATCTCAAGAATTCTCTGCTCCTATTACTCCTCAGTAGAATGGTGTAGTAGAAAGAAAGAACAGGGTTATTCAAGAGATAGCTAGAGTCATGTTGCACAATAAGAATGTGGCTAGAAACTTGGGGGGAGAAGCTATTAACACTGCATGTCACACAATTAATAGGGGGTACTTCAGACTCGGTACCAAGAAGATTCCATACGAGTCATCGAAGGGAAGGAAGCCAAATGTTAAATATTTCAGAATCTTTGGAAGTACTTGTTTCATTCTCAAGGATAGAGAGAATGTGGAAAAATTTGATTCCCGAAGTGATGAAGGAATTTTTTTGGGATACTCCTCTACAAGCAAGGCTTATTGGGTATACAATAAAAGAACCATGAAGGTAATGGAAACAATAAATGTTGTCATTGATGAATCTTCAGATTTTGGTTCTGAGAAGTTTAGTAAGGAAATCCCCAAATAAATTCTTCATCCCGAGCCTAGGGAAGTTCAAGAAATTGTTGAATAAGAACCTGCATCTCCTAGTACTCTAGATACTCCAAGTGTTGTAGAAGATTCAGCAGACTTATCTACTTCACCTGATTCTGAAACCCATAAGGATAAAGGACCTTCTTCCAGAATCAAATTGAATCATCCTCCTGAACTTATTGTGGGAAACATGAACTTACACTAAGGAAGTGTACAGTTGATAAATGTGTTGCTACTTTGTGTCTTATTCTTGTTACTTGTCGCAGGTTGAACCCACTGAAATTAAGGAAGCTCTTCAGGATGAAAGCTGGGTTGAAGCTATGCACGATGAACTACTTCAGTTTCAGAGGAATGATGTTTGGACTTTAGTACCTAGACCGGATGGTGAGCACATCATTGGCACAAAGTGGGTATTCCGTAATGAAACTGATGAGGAGGGTAATGTGATCCGCAACAAGGCTCGTCTTGTAGCTTAAGGATATTTACAAATGGAAAGAGTAGACGATGATGAGATATTTGTTCCGGTAGCCCGTATGGAGTCCATCAGAATTCTCCTAGCCCTAGCATATCACTTAAAGTTCAAACTTTACCAAATGGACGTAAAAATTGCTTTCTTGAATGGGCTTCTTAAAGAAGATGTCTATGTGGCTCAACCAAAAGGATTCATTGAGCCATACTTTCCGGATCATGTGTTCTACCTCAAGAAGGCACTTTATGGTTTAAAGCAAGCCCCTAGAGCTTGGTATGATCGGTTCACACAATACTTGATGTCACATGGGTTCACAAGATGAAAAGCTGATCATACTCTCTTCATCAAAAGGGAAGATGGCGAGTTGATAGTTACTCAAGTTGATGATATCATCTTTGGGTCGACTAAGAATGAACTTACTCATAGCTTCTCAAAACTTATGCAGGCCGAGTTTGAGATGAGCATGATTGAAAAGCTGACTCACTTCCTTGGATTGCAAATTTGTTAACAAGATTTAAGTATATTCCTATCTCAATCTAAATATGCTAAAAATCTTGTGAAAAAGTTTGGTTTAGAATCTGCTAGTTCTGTTAGAACCCCTATGAGCCTAAATGTTAAACTCACTGTTGACTTCTTAGGTAAAAGTGTTGATTCATCTCTTTATAGAAGCATGATAGGTAGTTTTCTTTACCTTACTGCTAGTAGACCTAACATTAGTTACAATGTGGGAGTGTGTGCTAGATATTAGGCTAATCCCAAAGAGTCTCATATGATTTCTTTGAAAAGAATCATAAAGTATGTCAAAACCACTGTCGACTTTGGTGTGTGGTACCGCAAGGACACAAATGATGTCTTAGCTAGGTATTGTAACGCTGATTGGTTTGGGAATGCTGATGATAGAAAGAGTATATCGGGGGGTTGTTTTTATGTGAGTAATAATCTTGTCTCCTAGATGAGCAAAAAGCAGAACTCCATCTCCTTATCCACTGCAGAAGCTGAGTACATTGCTGTTGGTAGCTGTTGCACCTAACTTTTATGGATACAAAAACTCCTTCATGATTAAGGCATTTGTCAAGAGCATCTTACCATCTACTGTGACAATACCAGTGCCATCAATATCTCTAAAAATCCGATTCAACATTCTCGAACTAAACATATAGAGATTCGACATCACTTCATTAGGGAGCTTGTCGAAAATGGTAATTTCACTCTTGAGTTTATTCACACTGATGATTAGAAGGCTGATTTGTTTACCAAACCTCTTGATAGCAAACGGTTTGAATTCCTTCGCCAAAACATTGGTGCCATCTTCATGGATTGATCTCCTCTTCTCTTCCTTCCTCCTCATGCATTTGCATTTATTTTTATGCATTGCTTTGTTTTGTTTAACATGTTTTTGTTTGGTTAGTTTTCAGTTTTTGCTTTGTTTTGATTTTCATATAAAAATTTTTAAAAAAAATTGAAAATTTGAAAAATACAAAAACAGTGTGTTTGTGTACATTGGTACTTGTGTACCTTGGATGACCATTGAAACAATTTTTTCTAAACTTTGTATCTTTTGTATCTTAGATGAGCATCTCTATGCATAAATAAGCAAGTGAGCTTTGTGGCTCATGTTTGTGATGAGTAAGATTAAGTAATCTCTTGTACTTAACACTCGTATCATTCTTTTTTACGGGAAGAACTAGAAAATCTTAAGAGAAAGGCATAAATAACCATCTCACCACTATTGCCCGCCAATCATGAAATGACATCTCTATGCTACAACATAGCAAAAGTACAATGTCAAATGCTTAACATCATTGGGTATTTCTTTTCTTTCTCTTATATGCCCATGCATGATTTGCTTAAAAAGAAAAATATGCAAAGAAAAATAAAAAGCAAAAAGATCAAAATGCTTTATATATGATTGCAAGTATGTATTCTAGGAGATGTGGGAGTTATAGGATGTATCTCGAAAGTGATAATCTCTATCAAACAATTATGATTGTGTGTGAGTTAAAGCGATTTTCTCATATCTCAAATCGTCATAACATGCATACACTTATGCAATCTTGCGATGTTTTTCACACACAACACATAATATTCTTTGCTACTTTTGATACATGTGCAGGTACAATGTGATTTGGCCATCACAAGGTTTACATGTGTTGATGTATGCTCACTAAACTATCTTGACTTGTTTTTAAAATATAAAATTGGTTAGACTTGTTTAGTGCGTGTGTGTGTGTTTTTGGGATCTATATGCTTAAATTTTTTATTATTGAGAGATGATTTTGAGAGTTCAAAATGCTGTATGGATCCTTGGTTGAGTTGCATGTTTAATTGCATTCATATCTGTATTTTTCACTTCTTTGAAAACTATTTTTAAGCAATCTCGACACCTCCTTGACACCTCTCGATACCTGGCTTATCTGTCAAGCTCTTCAGCTGCTTTTTTATCGCAATCTCGACACCTCTCAATAGCAAGGTGGATCGATCGAGAAAGTTTATGTCCCCTCGATAGCTCTTTGATAGATCCTCGATCCATCAAGCTTCCCTTTTGCCTTAGACATCTGCTCGATAGCTGCATTTGTTGACCCTCTTTAAAGCTTGACACCTCTCGACACCTTTCGATCTGTCGAGAATTACTGAGCTTGTATAAATAGGGTCAGCATAATTTGGATCTCACTTTCCTCGATCTCTCTCGATTGCTCTCAACCGTTTCACCTCCCAAACACACTTTTCTCTCTCTAAACCTCATTCCCAAGAGATTTTCAACCTTAATCAAGTTTCTCTTCACTTGGTAAGTGTCTAAATCCCTCATACTCATGCATTTCATGATTTTTAACCAAAGTTTTTGGGATTTTTGAAAATTTTAGGGTTTTTCAAAATCAAACAGGTTTTTGCAAAATTTTTGGCATAAGTTTTGAAGATTTGATCTTAAAAACTTCATGCATTGCATCTCATGTGGATTATAACTATATTTTCATGCATTTAGATGTGTGTTATATATTTTAAACAGCTTGTGTGCTAGTAGGATTGGATTGGGCTGAGTCCATAATGCAATTACTATTGCACGTCACATGTTCATACATTTTCATGCATACATCCTTTACATTTTATATATTCTTATATATTTGAACTGCTTTAGGACTTTTCTGATTGTTTCTTTCTTCCCCCTCTCTCACTTATTTATGTTAGTGCGTCATGGCACTAAAACGTAAGTCTACTCCATCCCAGAACCTTCTTCATTCTGGGGCATCCACTTCCTTTGATCTTACTCCTTCTTCTATTCGGTTCTGTGATGAGTAGTCTCGAAAGGACTTCTCGGAGAACTTTTCTTGACGAGGTGTTTATTCGAAACGCCAAGTCATTTTGTCAGACTTCTCCGACCCTGACCTACCCACTGTCATTCACAGTAGGGGTTAAGAGTCACTATGTGACGTCCTGGTCACATGTCCATCCTTGCTAATATAGGAGTTTTACTCCAACATGCATGGATTCGATTATTTAGTACCTCTTTTTGTTACCTGCGTTTGAGGTACGTGCATTGTTGTCACATCGGTTATTGTATTCAATGTGCTCCATGTCTCAAGGGTAGAACATCCTGACTACCCCGGTTGTGAGCGTCTAAGGACTATGTCCAAAGACGAGTTGATGTCCGCTTTCTGTGAGCGTCCCTCTAATTAGGGTGAGCGTTAGTTTACTCCATGTTCGACCTTTGCTAAAGGTCCTAGATTCATGAACATGGTAATGACTTTTGTTTTGCATCCCTTATCCCATTATAACTCTATTATAGAGCCCCGTGCTTGATTTTTGTTATCTCTTTTAGAGCATCTCACTATAGATTTTTCCTCTCATTTCATTCTTTCCATTATAGATGTTTATAGGGATACAGCGACTCGTGATAAGCTCATCCTCCCCTTAGCTATCACGAGAATCTTATGCCATTTTTTCTGTTTCATTTTTTGCTTCTGACCACTTCGTCGTTATGAGTGCCATAGATGTCTCTACCATTAAACGGAACGAGGCGCAGCTATGTTCAAGGTGGTTCAGTACGGCAGCTCCTCCCACTCTTTTAGCTCCATCCACATCCGCTCCCTCTTCTTTTGCGAGAGGTGTGACTTTGGCTGCAATCATGGCGCAGCTTTAGCGCATGAATGCTCGCCTTGACACTCTCACTGATAAGTTGTGTTAGGTGAACACCTGTGTTGGCCGTATTGCCAGATGGTAGGCTCCCCTTGGTGGCTTTGTAGAGTCTCCCTCTCCTCCTCCCGAGGCATCCAATGACGACTCCGATGATGATGACGATGATGGAGATAGAGATGCTAGCTCACCTAACGATGACGAGATGTCTACTTGATACTCTTACTCTTTATCACTCGTGACAAAAAGGGGAAGTAGTTTTGGATATGAAAGTAGTCATTTTCATAGGGGGAGGGTTAGTATAGGAGATTTTTGTTAGGGGGAGTGTGTATATTGAGGGATGTAGTAAGGATTAGATGTATCTTTGTCTTTTCTTTCTATTTTTAGAAACATTGTTCTTGTATATGGGTCTTGTGACCATTTTAACATACATTGTACTTATATTCTTTATATATTGATATATGTTTTTTTTTTCCACCTACCCTTACATGTGTTGTTTCTTTTCTCTCTCTATGCACATGCTTTTTATATTTTGTATGCAATCTATTATTTCTGTTTCACACAAAGATGCCTTGATTAGTTTTGTTTAAAGTGTTTCAGAAATACAGGTTGTCAAAGTCTACTTGGCATAAACTCTCTTCTTGCAAAAATTTTCAAGAGTTTGTATTAAGATAGATTTTATTGTATTTAACAACTGAGTATGAGTTGAGTGATTTATGACTTCTCTCATATCTCATTTGTTTGTTGTGGTTTTGTCACGAATTGCCAAAGGGGGAGATTCTTAGGACATATGTGTTTCATATGTTAGGAACATATGTCTTATTTTATGTAATTGGCTAATCCTTTGACAAAACGTACTTTACTTGTAATTTGGTAGATCTAGGATGTGTTTAATGCTTTAAGAAACCTTGTTTCAAGTTCAAGTGTTAAAGTCATGCAAGTCTGTCCAAGATTCAAGTGCAGAAAGTGTTGTTCATTAAAGTTCGACAACTAGCAATCTATCGAGGCTTAAGAGTTGTTTGAATCTCGTGACTTGACAGCAACTCAACGAATAGGGTATCTATCGAGGTTTATGAAAGTTTAGTTTTTCAGGATTGTTTTTCATCCAATCCGTGATTATATGTTTGGGTTTTCTTTTCTCACAACCTTAGACATATATAAGGATTATTTTAAGGGCAGTCAAAGTTGAAAACAAGTTGCACAAGTGTTGAGCAAAGTTTTGTTCAAGCAAATTGTGACCAGAGACAGAATTTGCCATAATTCATTTTTCTTGTAAAGAAGCTGTTGTGCTTATGCACCATAAGGTTTTATGACCAATGAGCTTCTCGATCTTCATTGTGTGATGAACTGAAGAACTTTGCAGCCAACAACCTTCTCTAGTTGGTGATTGAAGTCGTGTACTGGGATCTGCGCAATTGGTGAGTCATGTACTGGGAGCCGTGCATTATAAGGAGATATTGTCACTACAAAACAAGTCCAATTGGGTATTGGGGTAAGGGTTTAACTGTAAGTTGATATAAGGTACTGAGATTTCTTTACTTGTAACCGCTTGTTGTAATAATAGTGGATTCCTTTACTTGTAACCACTTGTTGAGATAATAGTAGTGACTTTAAAATCACCCGGTGGGGTTTTTACCGTGTAGGTTTTCCTCATTCGTATACAAATCATCGTGTCAATTTATTTTCCACTACATACTTAGTTTATTTGGTGATTTGTTTGTGCTACCACGCTCATTGCATGTTAATTTGATTAATTAATAAACTTGGCAATGGGTCAATACGTTTTTGGCCTATCAGCTTATAACCTTCTAGAGACTTAAGTACTCAAATCCAAGAGATTTTTGTGCTCTACGAAACAACCAATCTCACATTTGATCAGTTACTATGGTTAATTGTACTTTCCCTCTTAACTATACTGAAGTTGCAAGGTCGTTATATTTCAAAACCAAATAATATCCTACTATAAGCACTTTGTCCCATACCATTAGGATTTTCATCAGATTTGATAGAAAATTTAAATTCTTATTACCCGTTTTTCAAGAAATTCAAATTTCTATAAGCAGCTTAAGATTTGTAGTTTTCCTCCAAAAAAATGATAGGAAATTTTGTAAATTACTAAGAATCAAGAAGAAGAAACATAGCAAGGATTATGAACTACGTCAATCTTATTATAGAGAGAAGATTTTTACTAGAGAACAAAGATAAGAATGAATACTGGAAGGAAAATAGCAATTTAGCATGACTCGAGTATGCTATTGCAATAGATTACATGATGGATGTCGTGCATTGTACAAGACTAGACATTATCTCCACAATATGATTATAACTCTTTGAATAGAATCAACAATAATGGGAATTTAATCTCGAATAAATTCAATCAAAAGAGGTTTAAAGGGAAACAACAAACTTTTAGTGTGTGATTAGTTCTGATTGTTACGTTGTGGAGGATGCGTCTTATACTTGTAATGGAATTTAATAATATAGTGAAATGTTTATGCAACATGGACATAGGAAGTAGCTTCACCTATGCAAGCATAGAAATGGTTCCACTTCTAGACAAAAGTTAAGGCTTTCTCTTGTAAATTCTTATAATCCAATGAGTTGCATAAGACCATAATATTTAAGCAAATTTCCTCATTTCGAATGGTATCTTTCTGCATACTCCTGCTTGTTCATCTTAACATTCTCATTTTCGCTACACTCATTTTATGGATAACCAACCAACTATTGGTAAGATAGAGCATAACTGGTCATATAGCCGTCTTCTAATTTTTTGCCTTTAACTTAATCTATGGTCACATAGTACTCCTAATGCAATTCTCCACTCCATCCACCCTGCTTTTATGCTATGATTCGCATCCTCTTCAATCTTATCAAATATTGGTCCAAGATATCGGAAGGCCTCAATCTTCAGTATCTCTTGATGCACTTCTTCACTTCTAGTTTTATCCACTTAAAACTATATCATTAATTTGCGAAAGAGTATACACAATGGGACCGCCTCTTGAATTGATTTAGTGAGCTCATCCATCACTAGTGCAAAGAGATATGGGCATAATGTTAATCCTTGATGCAAATCTATAGTGATAGAAACTCACTTGCGATTCATAAACTTGTTCTCACACTAGTTACAACTTTATTATAAATATCCTTAATCAACTTAATATACTTTAGAGGAGCTTTTTGCTTCTCCAAAACCCACTAGAGATAACCTCTCTAGGGACCCCGTCATATGCTTTGTCAAGATCAATGAAAACCATATGAAGATCTTCAGAAGTCTATGGATTCGGAGCCTGCGCGTGGTCGTGTCAGGAAGTTTTACTGGTGGGTAGCATTAGGAAGTCGAGCGGGGAGCTTGTAGTCCTTCTGTAAGAACTTCAATTCTTTCATAGTGAATTCTGTTATGTCTTGAGGATCGGTGGGTCAAATCCTCCCCAGGTTTTTACCGAGTGGTTTCCTGGGTGATCATATCTTGTGTTATTTATTATTCCGCTGCTTTATATCTTGATATAATTATTTGATTGCTTTAACCTAGAATTGCATAATTTGACTAAGTAACAACTTGGCTAATTAATCTAGGCTACGCTATCTGTGTGTTTAAGGGGTCTAAATTTCCAACAAATAATATAGTGAAATGTTTATGCAAAATGGACATAAGAAGTAGCTTCACCTATGTAAGCATAGAAGTGGTTCCACTTCTAGACAAAAGTTAAGGCTTTCTCTTGTAAATTCTTATAATCCAATGAGTTGCATAAGACCATAATATTTAAGCAAATTTCCTCATTTCAAATGGTATCTTTCTGCATACTCCTGCTTGTTCATCTTAACATTCTCATTTTCGCTACACTCATTTTATGGATAACCAGCCAACTATTGGTAAGATAGAGCATAACTGGTCATATAGCCGTCTTCTAATTTTTTGCCTTTAACTTAATCTATGGTCACATAGTACTCCTAATGCAATTCTCCACTCCATCCACCCTGCTTTTATGCTATGATTCGCATCCTCTTCAATCTTATCAAATATTGGTCCAAGATATCGAAAGGCCTCAATCTTCAGTATCTCTTGATGCACTTCTTCACTTCTAGTTTTATCCACTTAAAACTATATCATTAATTTGCAAAAGAGTATACACAATGGGACCGCCTCTTGAATTGATTTAGTGAGCTCATCCATCACTAGTGCAAAGAGATATGGGCATAATGTTAATCCTTGATGCAAATCTATAGTGATAGAAACTCACTTGCGATTCATAAACTTGTTCTCACACTAGTTACAACTTTATTATAAATATCCTTAATCAACTTAATATACTTTAGAGGAGCTTTTTGCTTCTCCAAAACCCACTAGATAACCTCTCTAGGGACCCCGTCATATGCTTTGTCAAGATCAATGAAAACCATATGAAGATCTTCAGAAGTCTATATTTCTTTTTTTGGTGCCAGTGATGAAACTTGCGGTTTCTTTGAAGCCTTTCATGGGTTTCTTACCTTTCTCTTCTATTTCTGGCTGCCTTAATTGATTTACACTTTCAAGCTTTGGGCAAATCACCACTCAACTCGCATTTTGCCATCATCTTGCTTCTCATCATGGCTATAATTGCCATGGCATTGCATATCTGGAGAACAACTACAGCCTCAAGACGCCGAGCACCGCTCAATACGCAGGCTCATATGCTTGCTTTGTGGAATCGTTGCATTTCAGCTAGCTCTGCAATCTCATTTGCCCGTATTGGTTATTCATGGTTAATTTATGGCCAATCCTAATTGTGGGGGTACTGTGTCATTCATACCAACAAATCTACCACTCAACTAATGTGGTACTAAAAGCAGTACCTAGCTTGTTTCAAAAGATTTATCAGTTCTTTTATAAGATATATGAGTGGCTCCTACAGATATTCAAATCAATTTCTCTGCAGCTTCTCAAGCATTTTCTTCATAGGAACAAGAAGAAATCAGATGGCATAAGTTGTTTCGAAAAAAAAACTAATGACTCTATCCAAAGGTTTTTTTTTTTTTTTTCTTTTTTTTTTGAGAGAGACTCTATCCAAAGGTTCATTGTGCTATATTCAGCGTATGAATTGTAATAGTTCTAAATATCCAAGGGTTAATTTGCATTTTTGCAAATAAAAAAAAAAATTATCACTAGCTAATTTTTAAGGTTTTAACATTTTATGGAAAGAAAGATTTCTCTCTTTCTTTCTTTCTTTCTTTCTTTACTTATTTTATTATTATTTTTTGGTTACAACGTCAACAATACTGAACAGTCAGAAGATTTGTAGGTGCTACATCTGACCCAACCATGGCAATATCACAAACAAAAAAGGGAGTAGAAGAAGTTGCCAAAGCTAGGGTCCCAAATTTGATGCTTACAAATCATTCAAATTTGATAATATGTGCAATTTGATTGAAATTTTTATTCTCAATTTTTTTTAAGCAGCAAAGAAAGTTTATTTGAGATTTTAATTGTACACTATGAGCTTGATGTGCAACATCCACATTATGCAGCACAATTTGATAATTTTATATAAATAAAAACAGGGGATTTGAACGGTATTCGGTGCATTAAAGATGAAGATCAAAGAATGTTAGTCAATGCAGGGCAAATAAAAAGAGATGGAAAAGTTATTTTGATAACATTTTTGATGGAAATGGTATGAAAGATGGAGTGATTTGGGTAGTCCAATGGAGGATAGAAATTGCAGATTTGTTCAAAGAATTAGGATGATTGAAATAAAGAATGCACTAAAGAAGTCGAAAATGGGAAAAGTCGTGGGATTGGATATATAGAATCCCCTTTGAAGTTTGAAGTNTCATCATGGCTATAATTGCCCATGGCATTGCATATCTGGAGAACAAGCTACAGCCTCAAGACGCCGAGCACCGCTCAATACGCAGGCTCATATGCTTGCTTTGTGGAATCGTTGCATTTCAGCTAGCTCTTGCAATTCTCATTTGCCCGTATTGGTTATTCATGGTTAATTTATGGCCAATCCTAATTGTGGGGGTACTGTGTCATTCATACCAACAAATCTACCACTCAACTAATGTGGTACTAAAAGCAGTACCTAGCTTGTTTCAAAAGATTTATCAGTTCTTTTATAAGATATATGAGTGGCTCCTACAGATATTCAAATCAATTTCTCTGCAGCTTCTCAAGCATTTTCTTCATAGGAACAAGAAGACAATCAGATGGCATAAGTTGTTTAACGAAAAAAAAAAGGCCACTTATGACTCTATCCAAAGGTTTTTTTTTTTCTTTTTTTTTTTTGAGAGAGACTCTATCCAAAGGTTCATTGTGCTATATTCAGCGTATGAATTGTAATAGTTCTAAATATCCAAAGGTTAATTTGCATTTTTGCAAATAAAAAAAAAAATTATCACTAGCTAATTTTTAAGGTTTTAACATTTTATGGAAAGAAAGATTTCTTCTTTCTTTCTTTCTTTCTTTCTTTTTTACTTATTTTATTATTATTTTTTGGTTACAATGTCAACAATACTGAACAGTCAGAAGATTTGTAGGATGCTACATCTGACCCAACCATGGCAATATCACAAACAAAAAAGGGAGTAGAAGAAGTTGCCAAAGCTAGGGTCCCAAATTTGATGCTTACAAATCATTCAAATTTGATAATATGTGCAATTTGATTGAAAATTTTTATTCTCAATTTTTTTTAAGCAGCAAAGAAAGTTTATTTGAGATTTTAATTGTACACTATGAGCTTGATGTGCAACATCCACATTATGCAGCACAATTTGATAATTTTATATAAATAAAAACAGGGGATTTGAACGGTATTCGGTGCATTAAAGATGAAGATCAAAGAATGTTAGTCAATGCAGGGCAAATAAAAAAGAGATGGAAAAGTTATTTTGATAACATTTTTGATGGAAATGGTATGAAAGATGGAGTGATTTGGGTAGTCCAATGGAGGATAGAAATTGCAGATTTGTTCAAAGAATTAGGATGATTGAAATAAAGAATGCACTAAAGAAGTCGAAAATGGGAAAAGTCGTGGGATTGGATATATAGAATCCCCTTTGAAGTTTGAAGTGCTTAGGTGATGTGGGTGTATACTAGTTGACAAACCTTTTCAATAAGGCCTTAACTGTAAACAAAATGCCTAGTGAGTAGAAAAGTACTTTAATACCTATTTACAAGAACAAGGGGGATAATCAAAACTATACAAATTACCATGGAATTAAACTTATAAGTCACATTATGAAACTTTATAAAAGAGTGATTGAACATAGGTTAAGATGGGAAACAACAATATTAGAGAATTAATTATGCCAAGATGATCCACCATAGAAGCTTCTTACTTATATGACTAATGGAAAGTCTTTAATGTTACTTTTTCCTCCAAACATGGTAAAATTAAAATCTCACAAAGTCCACTTTAGTTTCTTCACCAAAAAGAAAAAGAAATAAGAAAAAAAGAAAGAAAGACAGGAAGACCAAGTCCACCAACACGAGTGCAGTGTAATGCCAAGAGATAAACAAGACACCAACAATAAGTAAATGTGAGAGAATAAAAAGAATTTATTCTAGAAGAAAATATTTTCTTTAACACTTATTTTATATCCATGGTTTTACGTAACATCCATAATTTTTTTTTTTTTTTTTAAAGAATTTACACAATATCCATAATAAACAAAAAGTAGAAAAAGTATGGAAGCAGATTTGAACTCTAGTTTTCCTCATAAAGGAGACTAGTCAATATCACTAAACTACAAGACTCTTGGCATTCAAAGTAAATAGTCATGTTAACGGGTACCCTTAGGGCAATTGTTAATAAACCATTTTAAACAAAAACAAAAACTAGGAGTTCAACATCGGGGGCATAAACTCTAGTCAAAATCTCAAGCGTTGACTATTCTAAATTAACAAGCATAACAAGAAACCCAATTGGCAAAGGAATAAAACCCATCTCTTCTTCCTCATTTTTCCATCTCATTCACACTATATTTTCATTGGATGCACAAAGCTCATCTATCATTGGCCTTAAATATCAGGGAAGCTTGAAAAACTTAAAAGAAAACATACAACCATGCCAGTACAGAAAAATGCATCTTCCCCTTTCCTTCCTGCTAATTTTATACTAATCAGAATATGCCCTAACAATGGTAATAGATAACTCTTTTCTTAAATCTTCAAAGAGCTCAAAAACAACCAAGCAAAAAATGCATACTGTCATACCCCTTACCCTTGAAAGAGGAAATTATGACTATGACTATTTGATAGAGAAATTATGTGAGGCTTTATGGTTTTCATAGGTAAGAGTAAGGGCCTAACTTGCGGTTGTGTAGAAGAAGAAAAAGATAGAAATTAACAACACTCAGAATTGACACCAAAATTTAGCCCATAGGCTTGTTCCCGCTCAAGTTTGGTAGTGGGCAAAAATACTTGGCTACAACTTATTTTGGATTCCATATTTTTCTACAAACAACTACTGATCCATATTAGGAGGGAGATCATCATTTAGATAAGTAAACTTCTTACTATGAAAAGAAAAACCTCAACAGCCTGGGCCCATTGCACATAATAACTCCCCTTAAGACGAATCAAAGTAATAGAGAGCATATCAAAGGGGAATAAGAAATCGGGCTGAATACCTTCCTTGGATTCCAGTAAGCACCCAATTAAGACAAAGAAAGTAAACAAGAGAATAAGTGGCAGCACCAGTGAGCAATACTAAAAATAAATAGCAACCGAAACAATGGTTGACACTCAGTCCACAAATTCCCAAAAGGTAATCACCCATACTCCTCACAACAACCCAAAAAATAGATAGGCAATACAACAGTTCCAAACCAACATATCTGATGCAGCCATGAAACATTAAATTGTTACTACTTTACAAATTCACATATTCAAGATTTATTTTGAGGGGCCAGGCTTGAAGTCTAGTTGAAATAAAAGTCATGTGATGTTAAATGTCTAGTTGTGTCTTAGGGTAAAAATAGTTTTTAATATGGGATTTTATTTAGTAAGTTATGGTCAATTTTGTATGTAGGAGCAAAATTGTAATTTCAACAATCCCTATGAATTAAAGATATTTTTGTAGTTTCATAAATTTAGTTGAGTCTAGGATTCTTTAGGAGATCTTAAATATCTCACATTTTATTTTGTTAGACTCCAATGACCCATGGAACAGAAGTGTGACATAAAATACAATAGGATGCACTACCTGATTGGGCTAAAGTGGAAGCAAAGGAAGAAGCAACTCCCTTTTGCTGAGCTAGGAATTGAGCATACTCTTCCTTTGGTATGGAGATCAATTCTATCACTAGAGTCATCTTGGGAGTTTAATGTGGCCAATGAAGGACAAAGTTCAAGCATTAGTATTCATTGCAGTTTTGCCTTCGATTACAAAATTGACCATAACATGTTAATTACAACCCATATTGAAACCGTTTTAACCTAAGGACACATATAACGAAACCTTCAAAAACAAATGATTTTTACTTTAATTGAATTTCGCACATAGATCCTTAGAAGAATTTTGAAGTAGTAACAAATTAATCTTCAATGACTGCATCAAACTCATTAAAAAAAAAGGGAGTAACTCTATAGCTAAAACATATCATGAATTGAGCAATAGTTAAGAAACTCAACTCACATAAAACAAATCCCAAAAGAGAATGGACAGCCCCCAAAAAAAAAAAAAAATCAAAAAATCAATTTCAACCAATAATTTTAACAATTACATATTGATAAATATAATAGACCTAATATGCTCTATCTGACCTATCTAACTAATCCCAAATCATGCATATCCAGAAGCTAGCCCCTATAAGAACATATTTATACAAGAACCCAAATATGTTCAATAGGTGATAAAAAAGCTTCCAAAATTGAAACCTTCAATAAATTAAGAGCCGAATTTAAGTTGAAACTTATAGAAAACAAAAAGGCAAATAACAATCAAATTTGAAAAATTGAAAAACAAAGGAGAACCCAAACCTGTTCAGTAGGTAAACAAGTGCTTCAAAAATGAGTTCCACCACTTTAATCGCAGCTGTTTTTAAGTTGAAAATCGTAGAAAAAAAAAGTTAAAAAATCAATTATTAGACAAAAAATGATCCAATCAACTTGAAAAAAATGAAAAACAAAGGAATAGAGAGATAAAACCAAGAACCCAAACCTGTTCAATATGCCATAAAAAGCATTCAAAATTAAAGCTTTCAAACTGATCGTTGTGCTCATAGCTTCATCTGAGTTGACACTGGTTAAGAATGAAAAAAGAATATCAATTATTAAAAAAAAGAAGATCCAAGTAACAATCAAATTTGTAAATTGGAAAAAAAATAAAGAAAATCAATGTGAATGCGATCTATTTAATATTTATGCCTAAACAGGGGTTTGGATCCAAGTCGAGCCTCTGAAATCCTGAAGCTCACAATGCTTCTGTCCGCCGCCGACCGATGCGGATGCCATTGCCATACCAATCAATATTATTATTGTTTAAAAAAAAAAAAAATTGACAGTTGACAGTGACACAGACAACAATGCCAAGTTTGCAAACCAAAAAAATAAAAAAGCATTTTTAGAGTCATATTATTTATACATCAAATTATGACTGTATTTACAAATAGTAGGAATTTTCTATAATATTTATAATACTAATTTCACTATATATAGTTATTGTTAAGTATATAGTATTTCTATCAGAGTCAAATTATCATTACTTCGTGTAAAAATTTTTGTTTATTTTAGCATAAGAATCTACTTTTTTTTCCACATATTCACTTTTTAAAATCCCACATCAAATTATCTATTTTACATTACATTATATTAAAATATTAATTTTTCTTAATTTTTAAAATTGTTTTTCTCTCTTCACACACAACAACTACCATTCATTCTATTTATTTATCATCGAAATACGTAAAAAAGAATAAACATCTATATACAAAGTGAACAGTGTCGGTGTAAATTTACACAATCAACATAACAACTTTGCAAATTAACACAATTATATACAAACTAATGTGAGCCATTTTTAGCAAAAATTGTGTCACTTCTACGCATTTTTCTATTATACACTAATAGTCCTAAATACCACAAAGGTAATAATTCATTGGTAAATTTTTTTTATTTTCTTTTTTTTAGGAGAATACTTTCCTCCCTTCACACAGACACAGTTCATGTTGTAACTTGTAACCCAATACCACAAAGAACAATCGATTGACAAACGGCAAAAGTTCAAATAATAATATCGTAAAATCAAAAGATCAAAAAAGATCCAAACTGGCAATTCCAAAGCCTTAAAAACATATTTAGCAACAAACAAAAGCAATTGACTATACAAAGTTTCATTATTCCAACGAATCAATATGACCAACAAAAAGGGATTGTACTGGTGGAAGATGATTGAGGAGGGTGGGGTTCGCGAACAACGTGAAAAAGGGCGCCTCAGGCGATTTTTTAACACTCCAATACCTTCTACGATGGTAGCATCTACCGTCCGGTGGCTGGAGGTTTGGTTCCTATTTGGGAGCTGAAAGTTTGGTTTTTTATTTTATTTTAGGAAATTAAGTTTTTATTTTTTTTATACAAGGTAAAAATTCTACTCTAACATAATCTAAGTATATATGTGTATAAAGTTCATTTCTGAAGACTTGAATTTTGACTCTTACCTCCCACACCTCACAAGCACTTATATTTGTGAAGTAACCACCACATCAATAGTACTATATATATTAGTACACCAACTTTATTTTAGGAAATTAAGTTTTAAGGAGTGATTGTGTGTGTGGGGTAGGTTTGATTGTCTAGTCTTTGACTTGGCATGTTCTATTGGAAGGTCGAAAAGGGGGGTTTTGCACCATGGCCCTAGCATTTTTCTTTCATTTACCTAAAACCACTTTCCTTCCTTACTATTCAAAACATTAGTTGTTATAAAAAAAAATAAATAAATAAAAAAAACATTAGTACTATTTTTCTCAACCAAAAAAAAACATTACTACTGTATTAGTACAATTCAATTATAAAAAAAAAAAAAAAATAGTACTATATATATTAGTACACCAACTATATCATGAACAGAAAAAAGTTTTTGAGGGAATTATGAGCCAATTAACTATGATATTGAATTCCCAAAAAAAAAAACTATGATATTGAAGAAGAAGATGAAAGAGGGAATTATGAGCCAATTAACTATGATATTGAATTCATAAATTAAAAAAAGAAAAAAGAAAAAAAAAGAAAACTATGATATTGAAGAAGAAAATGAAAACACTACCGTTATGTTTCATGATTTTATAGATCACGTTCGGAAATATTACCTCTCTCTATTTCAGACATTGTGGCTGTGTGGCTGTTTGAGGTTTAAATGTTTCTTTGTGCTGAAGTTGGTGTGAATTCTCTGTAGGCTGCAGGATTGGTGCATATATAATCTTCAGATAAGGCTGTGAATTGGTGCAATTGGTGCGATTTTTTGAGGTCTCAATCCCAATCCCATGAACCACAGAATGATACGGTCCAGTCTTCCACTTTCAAAAATGAAAGACAAGTTTTTCAAAGAAGCTTTACTGTTGAGTTTTGTCATTTTCTTGTAATATTATTTTTTTTCTTCGGAAATATTACTGAAGTTGGTGTGAATTCTTTGTATTGGTGTGAATTCGGCTGTGGGGCTGTTGGAGGTTTAAATGTTTCTTAGTGCTGAAGTTACTTCTTTCTATTTCTTCTTTCTGTACGGTGAATTCGGCTGTGTATCACGTTCGGAAATATTACTTCTCTCTATTTCTTCTCTCTGTACGGTACTGTACGGTCTAGTCTTTTATCAAAGACTACAGGTCCATATCACGTTCGGAAATATTTCACCGTAAGGTCCTCTTTCAGAGATTGTGGCTGTGTGGCTGTTTGTGTGTTTTATTACTTCCGTGAATATTCCACGCTTCAGTGAAGGAATATCATTTATTATAAGCATATTTCTATTCACTTTCTTAGGCGAAGTGAGATTTCATAATTGCTACTTTCTTTGGTCATTTATACAATGTTTATTAATAATGGTAACAAGGAGAGGATCATTTAAATTATATTAATTACATGACTCTAAAAAATAAGCCACATATCCTTAAAATGGATATAGTTCAAATGAGAATATTAAGATAAATAAGTAAGAATATATAAAGAGATGGGATTTGAAATAAGAAAATTTTCTCCAAGATAAGGGTAACTCTTATTAATGAAAATGTGAATGAATGCCACTTGAGATAAATTTCTTATGTTCAAATAAAAGTAATAAATAAACTAGTAAGAAAAGTGATTTGACCCATGTTAAGTGAATAAAAGAAGATAAAGGTTGACTAAAAGTAACTTTAGTAGAAGTAAAATAAATAAAAAATGTCAATTAGGGAAATAATAGAGCGTATGACTTATAAAAAAAAAAAAAAGAGTATAACTTCGATTAGAATAAAATTGAAGAAAATAATACATATAACAAACCTTAACTAATCTGTCAATGATCTGTATCTAACCCCAAAAATTTAGGATTAAGACTTCATTGATATTAGCATCATTTTCTATGTGTTAACATATTTAATATAATATAAACAATAAATAAACAACCATAAAAAACTATTACTTTTTTGTTAGATGAAAAAAAGAACATGAGTCCAAATTTTTATTCATAAAAATCATAATATCTTTTGTCTAATAAAAAAATTCTATATATTTTAATATCCCGAACTCACTGAATGCAAATAAAAACAAGTTTATATATTTTTGAAAAAGAAGAGGAACTTTTACTAAAGAAACTTACATATATTTTAATAAATGTGTAGTTTAAATGCACCTAAAATTATAAAAGATAATTCCTTCGCCTACACCAAATTTATAAGGAGTTTAAATGCACATATTTATAAAATTGTTGAAGTTGTGTCTAGTGGCCAATTTTTCCGAACGTTCATAAGTTTTTAATTATAAATATTATAAATATTAAAATAGAGGGGACGTGAAAAGCCAGCAAGCAGTTCCCCCGGACCCTTCCACGTATAGCCCCTCCAAAACCACTATTCAAAGTAAGATGCTCAGACGACGTCATACCCCGTCCAAAATTCCCCACGTCATTCGATTCTTTTAACCGACAATTGGCTAGTTTTCTTTCAGTAAAGCTCACACGTTTTCTTTAAAAAAAAAAAGAATGAAACCCGCCAATGACCAATCCATCCCCATCGAAGTCAAAAATGAGTCTCAGAGTGGACGATATCTTGAGGGAAACAGTCTTAATTAGAAAATTTAAAATATTTATTAGTCCTTGTGTAGTCTTTTTTTTCTTTTTAATCATGTGCCTGAACAATGTGTTGGAGTGGCGCCAAAATGTTTTGAATCCAAAATCTTATGAATATCATGAGACCTTAGGAACCACTAAACCAACTCTTTGGTGTGAATGTATTAAAGAAAAGTTTAGCCGTGAATTATTATCATGTGTTATTTAACTATTTATTAACAAGTGGTTATGTATGGTAAAAGTTCTTGCTTTCTATTTTTAAAAACTTGTTTTTGGGAATATAAAGAAAAAACAATTTTCTTGTGTTTTTGAAATAAAAAACATTAGTTGAAATAAATAAATAAATAAATAAAGGCACATAAAAATGTGCTTATAAGGAGTAATCTCCCTTTAATGTGTACATTAAATTCACTTATTATCAAAAAAAAAATAAAAATCAAACATAACAACACTCAAAATTCACTCAAAAAGATCCAAAAAAAAAAAAAAATCAAATGAAACAACACTCAAAAAGATCCAAAAAAAAGTCTATTGGTCTCAAATGTCATCCAAGTATTACTCCTACAAATCCAAAATCACTATTACTCCTATAATAATAAAAAAGTCTATTGGTCCTACACTCCGTATTACTCCTACAAATCCAAAATCACTATTACTCCTATAATAATAATAAAAATGTCATCCAATCAAATGAAGCAACACTCAAAAAGATCCAAAAAAAGTCTATTGGTCTCAAATGTCATCCAATTAATCAAATGAAACAACACTCAAAAAGATCCAAAAAAAGTCTATTGGTCCCAATCAAATGAAACAACACTCAAAAAGATCCAAAAAAAGTATATTGGTCTCAAATGTCATCCAATCAAATGAAACAACACTCAAAAAGAACCAAAAAAAGTCCAAAAAAAAAAAAAAAAAAGACTCCGTATTACTCCTACAAATCCAAAATCACTATTACTCCTACAATCAAAAAAAGTCTGTTGGTCTCAAATGTCATCCAATCAAATGAAACAACACTCAAAAGATCCAAAACAAGTCAAAAAAAAAAAAAAAAAGACTCCGTACTACTCCTACAAATCCAAAATCACTATTACTCCTACAATCAAAAAAAGTCCCAATCAAATGAAACAACACTAAAAGAAAAAGACTCCGTATTACTCCTAAAAATCCAAAATCACTATTACTCCTACAATAAAAAAAAGTCTATTGCTCTCAAATGTAAAAGAATGACTCCATATTACTCCTACAAATCCAAAATCACTATTACTCCTACAATCAAAATCTATTGGTCTCAAATGTCATCCAATCAAACGAAACAACACTCAAAAACATCCAAAATCACTGTTATTCCTACAAATCCAAAATCACTATTACTCCTACAATAAATAAATAAAATGACTTCGAATTACTCCTACAAATCAAAAATCACTATTACTCCTACAATCAAAAAAGTCTACTGGTCTCAAATGTCATCCAATCAAATGAAACAACACTAAAAAAAAAGACTCCATATTACTCCTACAAATCCAAAATCACTATTACTCCTACAATAAAAAAAAGTATATTTGAGAAAAAAAGTAAGTCATCCAATCAAATGAAACAACACTAAAAAGATCCAAAAAAAGTCTAGATCCAAAAAAAGTAATTAAAAAAAAAAAAAAAAAAAAAAAAGACTCCGTATTACTCCTACAAATCCAAAATCACTGTTACTCCTACAATCAAAAAAAGTCTATTGGTCTCAAATGTCATCCAATCAAATGAAACAACACTAAAAAAAAGACTCCATATTACTCCTACAAATCCAAAATCACTATTACTCCTACAATCAAAAAAAGTCTATTGCTCTCAAATGTATAAAAAAAAAAAAACCTCCATATTACTCCTACAAATCCAAAATCACTATTACTCCTACAATCAAAAAAAGTCTATTGGTCTCAAATGTCATCCAATCAAATGAAACAACACTCAAAAACATCCAAAATCACTATTACTCCTACAATCAAAAAAAAGTCTATTGGTCTCAAATGTCATCCAATCAAATGAAACAACACTCAAAAACATCCAAAATCACTATTACTCCTACAATAAATAAATAAGATGACTCCGTATTACTCCTACAAATCCAAAATCATTATTACTCCTACAATAAAATAAAAAAAGTCTGTTGGTCTCAAGTGTCATCCAATCAAATGAAACAACACTCAAAAACATCCAAAATCACTATTACTCCAAATCCAAAATCACTATTACTATTACTCCAAGTCCAAAATCACTATTACTCCTAAAATAAAATAAAATAAAATTAAAAAAAAAAAAAAGTCTATTGGTCTCAAATGTCATCCAATCAAATGAAACAACACTCAAAAAGTATGTCTCCACTCAAATGGTCTCATTCCAAAAGTATGTCTCCACTCAAATGGCCTCTATATAAGAACATATAGACCTTCCCATTCTGAACTTGCAAACACTTCCCACATACCTTCAACACAACATTCTTTCAGCCAACCTTGCAAACACTTCCCTATATATAAGAACATATATACCTTCCCATTCTGAACTTGCAAACACTTCCCACATACCTCAAACATACTTTAAGGTTCCAAAAACATCCCACAATGGACTTGGAGAGAAGAAATAGGTACTATTTTCATTTTCCTCTTCAATATTTTCTTATCAGCTTATTAGTTATTTCCCACTGCTTGATGTTCTAGTCATAGTTGGCTTATTAGTTATTAGTTATTAGCCAAACCGGTAAACAGGTCATAGTTGGCTTGTGCGTAAGCCAACACAAGCCAACTTCCACAAAACGTTCATCGAGTTTTGAGGAAATGTGTGGATGCTGAGAAGGTATTGCTTGCTGCAATCTGTGCATGGAGTGCGCCAGTTGCTGCTGTCAGGACAGCAATTAAAAAAAAAAAAAAAAAACACGTGAGTTTTAAGACCGTTTACGTTAATGATTTGTTGCCGTTAACGTTAACGGCAACAAATGAGACTCTCTCCCTCCAAAACACGTCTGAGTTTTAAGAGAAGACGGCGGTTAACCGTTAACGTTAATGATCTCTCTCTCTGCACGGCAATAAATCAATCTCTCTCTTCAAAACCCCTTCAACGCCTCTCTCTCTCATCCTCCTCCTTCGTTTTCCTCAGAAATTCCAGCCAAATATTGATGGGTATGGCATCCGCATCGGTCGGCGGCGGACAGAAGCATTGTGAGCTTCAATGGAAATTTGTGATTGCAGGTCTAGGCCTGTTAAGATACGTGGATTTCACTGAGGTTGGACTTGGATCCAAACCCAAACCCAAACCCAAACCTCTGTGTTTGGGCATAAATAGCTCGCATTGATACTGATTTTCTTATTTTTGTTTTCCAATTTACAAAATTTATTGTTACTTGCATCTTTTCTTTGTTTAATAATTGATATTCATTTTTCATTCTTAATCAGCGTCAACTCAGATGAAGCTGTGAGCTCAACTAACAGATTGAAAGCTTTTATTTTGGTAGCCTTTTATGGCCCATTGATGAGGTTTGGTTCTTAGTTTTATAACTCTATACCTTTGTTTTTTCTTTTTCTTTTTTTTAAAGATGGTTTGATCAATTTTTGTTTAATAATTGATTTTTTAACTTTTGTTTTCTACGAGTTTCAGCTTAAAAACTGCTGCGATCGAAGTGGTGAGACCAATTTCTGAAGCACTTGTTTACGTACTGAACAGGTTTGGTTTATCCTTCGTTTTTCAAATTTTCAAATTTGATTGTTATTTGCCTTTTAGTTTTCTGCAAGTTTCAACTTAAATTCGGCAGTTAATTTATTGAAGGTTTCAATTTTGGAAGCTTTTTATCACCTATTGAACAGATTTGGGTTCTTGTATAAATACGTTCTTCATGTATGTACTTATATGTGCTTGTATAGCTCATTGAACTTAGGGGCTAGCTTCTGGATATGCATAATTTGGGATTATTTCGATGGGTTAGTAAAGCATATTATTATGTCTATTATATTTATTAATATGTAATTGTTATAATTATTGGTTGAAGTTGAAAGGGAACTTTATATCTATAAAAAAAAAAAAAAGTTGGAAGGTAAGTTTATTGTTAACCATCTGTTTCATGGCTGTATAATTGATTTTTTTTTTTTCTTTTTTTGGGGCTGTCCATTCTCATTTGGGATTTGTTTAACGTGATTTGAGTTTCTAAATTATTGCTCAATTCATGGTATGTTTTTGTAATAGAGTTACAATTTTTTTCTTTTTTGGTTTGATGTAGTTGTTGAAGATTAATTTGTTATTACTTCAAAATTCTTCTAAGGATCTAGGTGTGAAATTCAATTAAAGTAAAAATCATTTGTTTTTGAACGTTTATTTATGTGTCCTGAGGTTAAAACGGTTTTTATTATGGGTTTTTATTTAACAAGTTATTGGTCAATTTTGTATTCAAAGGCAAAACTGCTGTGAATACTATGCTTGAACTTTGTCCTTCATTGGCCACATTAAACACCCAAGATGACTCTAAAGATAGAATTTGTCTCCATACCAAAGGAAGAGTATGCTCAATTCCTAGCTCATCAAAAGCAAGTGCTTCTTCCATTGCTTTCACTCTAGCCTAATCAAGTAGTGCATCCCATTGTCTTTTATGTTCCACCTTTGATCCATGGGTCACTGGAGTCTAATAAAATAAAAAGTAAGATATTTAAGATCTCCTACAAAATCCTAGACTCAACTAAAGTTGCTAAACTACCAAAATATCTTTAATTCATAGGGATTTTAGAACTCATAATTTTGCTCCTAAATACAAAATTGACCATAACTTACTAAATAAAATTTCATATCAAAAACTGTTTTAACCCAAAGACGGACAACTAGACCTTTAAAATCACATGACTTTTACTTCAACTGGACTTCAAGCATGGCCCCAGAAAATAAATCTTGAATATGCAAATTTGTAAAGTAGTAACATTTTAATGTTCCATGGCTGCATCAGATATGTTAGTTTGGAACTGTTGTGTTGCTTTTCTAATTGCTGGGTTGTTGATAGGAGTGTGGGTGATTGTCTTGTGAGAATACTGGTTGTTTGTGGACAGATTGTCAGCCATTGTTTTGGTTACTATATGTTTTCAGTGTTGCTCACAGGAGCCACATCTTATTCACTAGTTTACTTTCAATCTAAAATAACATTAATGGAAGTAGTAAAAAAGGACATATCAATTAAGGAGGTAACCAAAGAGTACGATTTTGGATAAGATAGAATGGTGGAAAAGAAAATATGTGGCCAACTTTCATTAGTCTATCGAGGTTCCCAAGCCAATTCGAAAGTTTTGGGACTAAGGCTTGATTGTTGTTGTTTACATTTCAACATCAATACTGCTGCATGTATGAGGAACAATAAGTCTTGTATCAGACCTGTAGCTTATTGAATGACTCTAATTATTATAAACTAAGTATTGCAGTCACACATATAAAGAGTGAATTTTTAGAATTCTTGATAAGACAAATTTTTAGAAATTATTTCTTGTGCTAAGGGTGAATGAAATACTATTGTTAGTGGCTTGTTCATCTCTTCAAGTTGTATTGCACTCATTTTGGTAGGTTTGGGAGAGAAACCTAATAAATCTGAGGGGATTTCCTTTAGTTTTTTTTTTTTAAGTTAAGTGGATTTTGTGGGATTTTGATTTCCTTGTGTTTGGAAGAAAAAGTAATATTAAAGCTGAAGGATTTCTTGTTTGTGTTTGTGCCAGTGGGGAAGCCTTTGAAGCATTTCAGAAGTATGTTGTCTTCCTCATCGCGCTTCTGTTTACCATAATTGGTTTTAACTTTCGCTCCTCGAACATCTCTCCACTTGAAACGCATTATGCTATCTTCTTGCTTTTCCTTGTGGCTATATTCGTCTACGGCCTTGCATATGTGTTGATAGCGGTACAACCTCGAGACTCTGTGTACCTTTCCAAACTCAGGTTCATCTGTCTAGTTTTTGGAACCATTGCTATTGAGCTACCTGCCTCAATAATCATTTCCCCCTTTTGGCTAGTCATGGTTAATTTATGTTCAGTCCTTATCATAGGGGTAATGTGTTTGTACAAACAAATTTATCAATTTGTTTGTCTGATATATGGCTGGCTCCTACAGATATTCCAATCAGCAGCTTTTCAAGCATTTTTTTCAAGGGAACGAGAAGACAATGACAATATTGTTTAAGTGGTCTTTTAAAAATTTAAAAAAAAAAAAAAAAATTAATCATGAATCTTTATTGAACGTGGCTTGTTGTAGTACTAGATGTAAGCAAGCAAATTTTGAATGTTTTTATAATATATTCAGCGAATGTTTTTATACTTTACTAAAGATCTCGCATCCAACTGCTAAGATAATAAATTTGCAATGCAATTTTTCAAACTTCAAAAACAAGGTTTCTATAGTTTATAAAGGTTGTAGAAAGCAAGACTTTTTTTTTTCCTGTTTCTGTGATGTTGTCAAAAATTCATCTGTTTGTAAAAACAACCGGACAGAAGCCAGAATATTAGGGCACCACATCTGACCCAACCACGGCAGCCATAGAAAAATAATACAAATAGAAAAAACAGTTGCCTAAGCTTCAGACCATAAACATGCATATACAGTCATGATGCCACTTGATAGGATAATGATGCTTGTGATTCCATTCTTTAGTTGAAGGGTCATATCTGGTCTAAGAGTTGAATTGATTGCAGTATCGTTTTGTGTCAAATTCCCAAGAGTCGCATCCTGGTAATACTTTATTGCCCGATCTGTCTTTGCACATAAGCAGTTGCCCTCCTTTTGATTCTGTTAAATCCTGCTCCCTCATAGCATCAAAATGACTTCCCACTGCAGCATTTGCCAATTCTCGATAGATTCTTTCCTAATACCAGCATTGCAATGTGACTGCATATCCTCACCACATTTATCGTGATTTTCCAGTATATCTGATAAAATAACGTTTGAAACCCAATTGAACTAGGGGCCTCTAAAACCCCCATTTGAGAGGGCATTGTCTACCTCTGCTATTGATCAGTGTCTAGGCGCTGCAATGTTTATTTCTTGAAGTTGACCCAATATGTTCTACAGAAATTTAATCTGCCACTCTATAGATTTCACTATATGATCCACCGTTCCTAGTTTTGTTTCTTGTCATATCAAATTGAGAATGAAAACTGATTTTCTCATCAGAATAATTTCAGATATTCACACCTCTGTATACTCCATATACTATTAACAGAGCCTGACCAGCCATTTAAAACGGAATTTGATCAACTATCACGTGTCTGGCACACCTATTACTAATTAACAAAACTGATACAATACAGAAACCACAAGGCATATGTACACGAATGAAATATTAAAGTTTGAGAATCAATTAGATTGTCAAACCTTATATACAAACAGAGACTAATTGCCACAAAAAGTCTAGACCTCTCTAGATTCATCTTTTCATAATAATCCATGTCAACATTTGGAAGTTCAAAGTGGAAAGTGGCTTGGAATGATAAGAAAAAGCTCTAATTTATTAATTCTAAAGAGGGATTTCTTGGTTATCTCCTTTTTCCCATCCAACAAAAGTGAATTATCACATCATTATGCATTACACGAGCATCATATCACTAGACTATTTGATGACTAAAATCAATTGAAAAGTGTATGTGAACTGCCACACCTCTTCATCTTATTACGACTTCTGGCTATGAGCCCACATACAACTCATTTTTGAAGATCATATATGTAAGAAAATGAAGAGTGAGCCTGGAAAGCTCAGACTTCTTGCAATTATCGAGCAAGTTCTCACTTCTTACATGAATTTCTGTCATTACATACTTCATCCTGCAATGAAAACAGAACATCTAACATTAATCAGCACCATATACCCAAATATGCTAATCCCTGCACAGTGGTATACAAACCTTGTTCTTCTTTCGTAATTCCAAAATGTCTTCTAAAGGTGGCCGGCCTGGACAAAAACATATAAGTTTGCATCAAATATTTATAAGTTAAGAATTTGATTGACCAGAGCAAAATCAGATTAGTCATCAATGTGGTTAGTTTTCAAAGCAAGTTTCATGAGCTTCCAGTGAAGCATGTTGCAGGCTCAGTTTGATTTTGAAAATGTGCATAAAGAGAAGTTAAAAAATCGCACAGATATTTTTTCATGGTGCAACTAAATGCAAATGATATCATTTTCTGTTAGTGGACAATATAATGATTATCAAAAGAAATAATTCCTTATCACAACAATTAAAAGAGGCACTGAATCAGGTGTGTGTATCACAAGGCTGGTGCTACTCTATTATAATATGTAATATCCAAGGGGCAAAAATCAGCTATAGCAAGACCTTTTTTTAACTGAAGCAAAGAAGGCACGACTGCCTGAGAACTTTGAAGGGGTCATAACATAAAATTGTTTATGCAATACAAATTTACCTGCGATTTGAAGACGATATTTAGCCCAAACACCATATACAGCATCAGTTATTGTTGCAATCTGTTAAATGCATATTGTTATATTTAGTACAAATAATGATGAGAGGACAAGGGAGCACTATCCACAACCTTATGCGTCTAGAGAATGGTAGCATTTCGATTGAACTACAAGTAAAATTAGGAACAAAGAAACTTACAGGTTCATATTTGGTAATGGCATAAACCCAACCAAGACCAACTTGTTCATATAGTCTTCTAAATGCCTGTAAAGTTGTCATATGCAGGAATGAGAATGTCAGATAAAAAAAGCAGTGGCAGATTAAAGTAACATCTTAACAGAGTTCTTTAGCCATCTTCTTCAAACAGATTGTGTACCAAAAGAATTCCAAACGTGTTCCAGACCATTGACATTTACTATTTGAATTGCAAAGGAGATTGAGAAGGAAATTGGCTTAGAGAGAATCATTGTCCATGTGCCTACAATAGGACCCAATAAACTTTCCATGCAAGCGTTGGTAAAATGACAGAATCATGGAGGTGATCATAGTTCCACATCCTAGGCTGCGCTTTGGCCTCCTTTAGAGTTTAGATATTTGAATAGTTAGTGA
Source organism: Quercus suber (assembly GCF_002906115.3). Taxonomy (NCBI): domain Eukaryota; kingdom Viridiplantae; phylum Streptophyta; class Magnoliopsida; order Fagales; family Fagaceae; genus Quercus; species Quercus suber. Next base: position 345,282 of record NW_027069979.1, read on the forward strand.
TTGTCTAGAACACTTATTAGATTCAAAGTTTTACGATCTTGTACTTGTACTAATTGATTCTAGTCATGGAATAGCCTTAGTTGAAGTTTCCAAACCTATTGATCGATGGTGTTTTATTTCCCCCACTATTCTTATATATTCCACAGGTTGGACCACTGTAACACAAGTATATACATATTCACATAGATGACATGCACACATGCATGCTTACTCACATACTCATAGATAAATACAAGATAGTGAATTTATATTTGGTGGAAATTTGGAAATGAAAGTAAAACGTGAAATGAGAAGAGCAGACACTGCAAAAATACAATTATAGGAAAAATGAAAGGGGTAGGAAATGTGGCGTACTTCAACATCAGTGACTACAGTTCCATCAGAGAGGATGGCATGAATCCTTCCCATTACCTAAACAAAAAAATAGAACTTCATCACTGTATTGCAATAAATCTGACACAGAGATGCTCTAAAATTTGTATTGTAGCATACCATTAAGTATTTTACAAAGTTATCATTTACTTTCCTATGGCCAAAGCACAGAGCCACATGATTTCACATGGATTTTTCAGGAAATTTCTAATGATCCATAAGAGCCACACAAAAGAAAAAAGAGTATATTAGCCTGTGAAGTCATATCGGATATGATTAACAGGTAGTGTTACAGTCACTTATATACTTCATTTTCTACTTCTTATCTTATAGATCCTAGCAAGCCCTCTTCGACCAACAAGCCGTGTATACTACAAATTTCAGCATTGTTTGGAACATACAGTTTTGTAGTCTAGGCCTTGATTCTCCTCTGGAAAGTATTCATCAGAACTTATATCAACAAATTTGATCGTACCATAGTCCTTATTCCTCTCCCTGAGCATGTTGACCTGACATATAATGAACTTAAACACATCAAATATTTAAAATGACCAAATTCACAAATTAACACATTTTACACACAAATCAGGTGTGTTCTTGAAGAAATGCAAAAAATTTTACACACAAATCAGGTGTGTTCTTGAAGAAATGCAAAAAACAGGTCCTTGAAGACAGACCTCACGCATGCAAAGCGGGCAATCCCCATCATATAACATTTTAATTGTCCAATTCTGAGGTGATTGTTCTTCATCTTCTTTCTTGGGTGTTAAGGGATCCACAGTAGCCTCGCTTATCGCGCGGATTGGATATTTAAGTCCTGCATAAATTTAAATAGCACAACAACCAACAAAACTTGCTTCAATTCTTAGTGTCACTGATCAAAATTGTTAAATTAGTTTCCACCTAAAATTGGTTCTATTCTATCAAATAATGAAGGAAAAACATTTACAACAACAGTAACAACAAAGTGGGAACTGGCTATTCTACAAACCCTCAACAAACTAATAAGGGTCGGTCACATAAGTTCTTTTTTGCCATTCTATCATGTCCAAAGACATATTCTCTTTAAGAAAAACATTAAAACACCATAAAAAATGAAACCCAAAACTAGGTTTTCAATGAGAATTGCTTTTTATTGTTTCTATACAAACCGAAAGAACCAAGTAAAGTTTGAAAGATGAAAATAGAGAACAGAGATAGAGAGACTCACCACCGGGTTGGTATATAGGAAAAGCTGTGAATCTATGGAGAGCATGTGAAGGAGGGTAATGGAATTTGAGTTTAAGATAGTGAGGAACTGATAGGAGAGATGGGTTTCTGTGTCTTCCTCCAACGTTACAAGCTGTGGCAACAGCTCCTCTCAATGCCATTGCTTCTTTTCTTAAAAATCAGCTCTTGAATTTTGAAGGATTCAGTGTTTGTTTCGTTTCCTTAAATCCAACGTTGGTGATGTTCAATACTGCTTTTTCATACACGTGGCAGTGCGGGCTTCACTCAAAGAATACTTGCCTATTTGGCCTCCAATCGTCCACTCAATACGTTCGGAAAGTAGAATCAAATGTTTTTTTTTTTTTTAAATAAAAATTTTAGATATATGATAAAACTTTGATTTTTGAATTACAATATTTGCTTTACCCACTATTATTAGGATAAAACATCTGAATACTGAATGGGTACGGATTTCCTCCAAACATGTTCGGAGGAAATGCTGCAAATGAGGACGGCTGTCAATTAAATAAGAAGACACTTAAGTTTGAGCTCATGTGCATTTTAAGTGAAGAGCTGTTAACCCTAACGTTAACAGCGTTAAACACACCTCTCACCCACAGCAGCAGCCTCACGCAACTCTCTCATCTCCTCCACCTCTGTTTTCTCAGCAAACTCAGACCGGCAAGAGCTTGTGAGGCGGAATCGACGGCGGCCACATGCAGCAGCCGCCGATCTCACCGGACCAACTGGACAGCCTCTCTCTCTCTCTCTCTCTCTCTCCTCAAACTCCTCAAACCCAATAACTGACAAATCTATCAAATGCCCATTTGCAGAAACTTACAGAAACACCCATTAAAGCTCACATTTTGAAGAAATCTGAGATGGGTATGCACCAAATTGAATGAAATATCACAAAAGCTTCAAACTTTGACAACAAAATTTTAAAAAAAAAAAAAAAAAATCTGAAATGGGTAGTTCGGGTTGTTTAAGAATAAGAATTCTTACACTGTCTTTGAAGCTCCTTTGCCAAGGATTTCATTGTACTGCAACAAACAAAGGAATCTAAAATTCAGACTCAAAAGTAGATATCAATAGAGAGAGAGAGAGAGAGAGAGAGAGAGGTTTTACTCTGCCAGTCGGATCAACTTCAACAAACTCAGAGTAATCTCGTTCAAGATGTGTAAGAACATTCATTCTCCAATTTGCTGAGATCGGCGGCTGCTGCATGTGGCCGCCGTCGATTCCGTCTCACAAGCTCTTGCCTGTCTGAGTTTGCTGAGAAAACAGAGGTGGAGGAGATGAGAGAGAGGCGTGAGGCTGCTGCTGTTGGTGAGTGGTGTGTTTGAGGAGAAAGACTGTGGCTGTTAGCGTTAGGGTTAACAGCTCTTCACTTACAACGCATATGCCAGTAGTATTTATTATTTTGATCAAATTTATAATTTTATTAAAGAACTGGTATGTGAACAATATTTTCAAAATTAATTATAAATAGTTGGTTTTTTTTTTTTTATATATAAGATATAAGTAGTTGGTTGTTATTAAATGTTATGGGTAGATAAAAAATAATTTAAATTGTAAATTCAAATTAGAATTAAGAATAATTTATTATTTATGATTTATTGTAAAAGTGTTGTAAAATATTACAGACGTATTATTTTTTATTTTATTAAGATAAGTAGTAATTTATAGTAATATCAAAGTAAGAAATTATATGTGTTGGATCTCACTCATTAATGGGAAGTTTGTCCACACAAAATTAGAGGGTTTTTTTTTTTTTTTTTTTAGTTTGTGTAATGAAGTGTTAAAATAATAATTAAATTCATGCTCATTTATAAAGAGAGTTGAGAAGAACAAAAGGTGGAAGCAAACTAAGTAGTACGGACTAATTGCCATGAACGAATCCAAAATCCAAGGAAAATATGAACACTTCGCGAATGGGAGGTCATATTACAAACATAAACTAAATGCCATGAACATCTAGAATTCTCTAAACTCAACTTTTCTTAATAATCCAGATCAAGTATTGGAAGTTCACACTAGATAGTGGCTTCGAATGATTATAACAACCAAATGGCTCTAATTTAGAAATTCCAAAGTGAGGTTTCTTCCTCCTTTTTCTTGTCAACAAAAGAAAATTACCACTTCCTTGTGCATATTATAAGAGTGTCAACTGAATATAATTTTTTATGACTAAAATTAATTGAAGAATATAATTGAAGTTAAAATTTACACGTGTTGCTGCACAAATGATATAGCAGCAAGATTGAAAAAGGGTTACAAAATTATATTCTTTCTTGAGGTAAAGAGGCTAATTATTTAAAGAGAACTGCCGCACCTCTTTCTCTTGTTACAAGTTCTAGCTATGAGCTCAAATCAAGCTCATTTTTGAACATCACATATGAAATTAAATGAAGAACAAGCCTGGAAAGCTCTGACCTCTTGCAATTATGAAGCACAAGTTCACATCTTAAGCATATATAATTTATATCATTACATACTTATTCATTTGGAAACAGCTTATTTAGTTTTTTATTGAACATCACATATGGAATCAAATGAAGAACAAGCCTGGGAAGCTCTAATCTCTTGCAATTATGGAGCACAAGTTCACATCTTAAGCATTTATATCATTACATACTTATCCATTTGGGAATAGTTTATTTAGTTTTTTTATTGAAAACATTTTGCTAAAAGTGTACTAAAAATATATTTCTACTTTGAAAAAATGACAGAAAAAAAGTTGAACTTATAAGCTCAAGCCAAATAAACATCTTGTGATCAAAACATAATCCCTAACATATTTTAGCGCCATATACCTCAATTATGGTAATCCCTACAAAATAACACGACCAAATTTTGTTCTTCTTTCATGATTCCAAAATCTCTTCTAAAGGCGGTCGGCTTGGACAAAAACAAATTATAAGTTCCCATCACATATTTATAACTAATAATTATATAGAGCAGCAGAAATATATTAGTAATTAATGTGGTTAGTTTTGAAAGCAAGTCTCATGAGCTTCCTGTTAAAAAAAAATTTGGGCTAGAAGTTTGATAATGAAAATGTGCATAAAGAGTAGTTAAAAAAAAAAAAAGAGAGAGAGAATTGTTCATGGTGCAACTAAATCCAAATGATAAGGTTTTCTGTTGATGGAAAATTTAAAGTTTTATAAATAAAAAAATTTATTGTCATAACAATTAAAATTTCATACCCATAAATCCAGAAAATCGTAGCAACTCAAAAAATTCATACCCATAAACATGCAACCCACCAAGCAAAGAGAAACCCACATTGTCAAACCCATCCCCACCACTATGAAGTGACAACACAAAATTAGCCATCCTACCACCTATCAACCCCAACCAAAAAATCAATTAGCCCCCAACGCAAAATCCAACCATCAATGGATCTCAACCAAGCCTCCAAAACCCATGAAAAGAAAAACCATATTTGACCCAACTTGAAACAAACTTGCACTAATCCTTACTCGACAACCAGCTTGCCACCACCAAAAAATCCAAGTGAGCCCAAGCTCTCCTAGACCTAGGTATTGCGACATTTTATAAAGTGCTAGAATAGAGCTACGTTTTTAAAGCGCTAATATATAGCACGTATGTGGAAAAATATTATATTCTCAACACTTTTATAACAAATTTTAAGTAACATGTGGTTATAAGTTATTTTTATGAAAAAAAGAATAATTTCAATAATAAATTTAAATTAAAACTAATAATAATTTATTATTTATGATTTGTTAAGAAAATGATCTACGCGTTGCACTTCTTTATTCCAGGCAAATTTACACATTTTCGGCTAATGGATTAAAGAAAGTGACGTGAGATAACCCGGACACATGTCTAATTAGGAGAATGTCACCTAGCAGTTGGCACCTTAGAGGTGAAAGACCAAGAAAGTACAGGGCATCAAAGTAAAACAAAAATTCTTCCGCATTTTCATTTTCAATCTCTCTCTCTCTCTCTCTCTCTCTCTCTCTCTCCGAGCTTTGAAGCTTCAGCGTAACCAAAATGGCGTTCTTGCTTAACAAAACCTCCATCGCTTCGCATTTCCGATCTCACTCCCAGGTACTACGCACTTCCTCTCTTCTCGATCCCTTTCCTTCGTCGTTTCAATCCTCTAATTTCTCTCTCTCTCTCTCTCTCTCTCTCTCTCTCTCTCTCTAGAACACAGTGGACGCGCTCTCTCACACGCGCCGCGCTTACCACATCGAACTCGGGGCTCGCGAGAAAGCCGTAAGTCACTCTCTCTCGATTGCTTTCTCACTGTATCTTTATTGTTTGATATCTGTTAGGGTTTATAAACATGCATATCAAATTCATCTAGATTTGGTCGAGTTAGTAGCTCAAACACTGAATCAAACACCTAAAGAATCCTAAATTTGATGCATTTCTGAATTTTAAATTTAAGTAGGCTTGTCTTTGTGAATGAATTGGGTCATTTTATATGGAACCCAGTAAAGTAATGGGTTTTCCTATTTTTTGTGTGTGGTGTTGGTACTAAGCTGCTTAAACTTTGCAGCTCTTGGCAGAGGACCCGGCTCTGAAGCGATTCAAATCCCATAAGAAGAGTGTGAATGCAGTTAAAAGAATGGGAGATGTTCTCACTCTTGTTGTCGTCGCAGGTAAGCGATTCTAAATTTTAAGTATTTTTGAAGAGTATATGGTAGACATGAAGAGTAATGCAAAATGGACATATTGGAACAAAAGTAATTTGTTCAAGTTATCTAATAAAAAGCTTTCATGTTTTAAGAACTTTCCTCAAATCGTTAAATGAATTACAAGGGTTTTTGAAATTATCCATAACCATTTTATATTTTGACAAATCATTATATGTTATTTGCAAGTTATTTATAATTGGTACTCTGAATTATAGCTTGTGATTTATTTCCACTGTATATGTCATTTGTTCTTTTTTAAAAATTATTTTAAATGTGCAAATGCCAATGGCGTGCTCCTAACATAATAGGGTAGAGGGTGAAGTGATCTAGATCAACCGTATGCATGTGAAACTCACCAATAAAAATAAAAATTATCTTAGTCCTAGGAAGCACGGACATGTTATTTGGGATGCTGTAATGGTGTCCCATATGCTGCATCATATTATAATTTTTAAAAAATTGCTTGTCTGTGCATCCTAGTCTTAGTCTATTTTAGTTGCCCAGAATTTTCTAATTTGTCAAACACTAGAAGCATGAAGTGGTAGTGGGGGAAGGTAACATTTTCTCCTAAGAACTCCAAACATTTGAAGGACGTAGGAAGTGTACCAGCTGGTTCTAGCTTCTCTATATTATGATTGTTTCTATTTAATAATTGTTCTGTCCATGGTATGAGAAGGAACTGAACATCCCCTTTCTCCTCCTCTGTATTTTCCCTTATATTGATTGCCAATATGCCCAAGTAATCTGGTAAGATCCAAGTTTGAACTTATTTTTGCATTTGCAATCCTATTCTTTTTCTGTAAGAGCCTACTACATTTGTATAATTACATAGGCAGTTGCGCATTACAAGTTATATAAGCTCCATAGCAAGAAACAGAAAATAGCATTCTCTATTGGTAGCACCATCTAGCATGCTAGATTCCTGCACCTAAGCTAAAAGTTTGTGATATTTTGGCCAATTCCAAATTTAATCCAGTATGGAGTACAAGAGTTAATTACCAATGTGCTTTAACTCAAATGGTATCTCCTGCTCTTATAAGAGCAAGGGGGAGGGGGAGGGGGAGGTCTTGGGTTCTAGACCCATTTGGTGTGTGTCAATTAGCAGTTAAAAAATAAAAATAAAAAAAGGAACGAGAGTAAATCTAGTATGCAATTGATAAAACCTAAATCTGAGACATTGTATTATGAGAATTGTTTTTGTTCAAAAAGTCTAGGGACATCTTTCTACAACTTTTTTCACAACTATTGATATGGCCTATTGTGATTGGTGGATAATAAAAGTGGTACCGGTGGTATACCCAATTGAGAATGATATAGCTTTAATTACAGCCGGCCATTTGTACTTTACAAAAATTATTACTCTTATTTGTTTGACTTTAAACCTTTTGCTGATGAGTTGATGGTTTCATGGTTGTTACTTGTTTGCATTTTTGCCATGATGTGTGTGCGTGTGATGTTTAGAACCTTTAGATTTGCCAAACTTTTTTGGCATGCTTCCTGAAGAATGGATTAAACTGCTAATAAAGCCATATGAATCAACTTTTGTAAACTTGATTTATTATCTTGGGTGGGGAAGCTTGAGAGTTTTTTGGATTATATTTATCTTATTGAACAGTAGAGTTTGAGCAAGCAGCTCGAATCTAAATTCAAGACAATAGGAAGTGTTCTATTCCTTTTATGTAAAATTTTCAGCAGGAAATTTTATGTTATGGTCTGAGTGACCTTTACTCGAGAAAAAAAAAAGGGCCTGAATGACCTTACAAATTATTGTGTGAAGTGGCCAATCTTAAGTGAGAAGGCCCTTTTGACTTGCATCATTTTAAAGAAAAACAAAAAATGGTAAAAGAAACTTTTAGCATCTTTTGCATTGGGGAATTTGCTTCCATCACAATTTCATTTGGTGACTAGACTGATAGATTTAAGCATCTTTTGGATTGGGGAATTTGCTTCTTTCACAATTTCATTTGGTGACTAGACTGATAGAGCTTCTTCTAGGGCCCTCTATTTTGGAAGGTGTAATTCCCTGAAGGATGAGTGAAAAGCAGCACTATGTTGGGAACCTGTCCAAGTGGGGTTTTGCTAAAACTTGGGATTTTTTTGCTGTGGTTTTTTTAAATATTTGCTCTTCTCTTGTGCAGTTCCTAGTGTCCACACACTCGCATGTGCATGCACACAACACCATCCCTGCCTTTTATCGTGCTGAATGGTTGTAGAACCTATTGTATGTTAGTTATAGCACAAAATGACCTATTCTGTCTGAATTCAGTCATGACAAATCAACAACCAACCTTCATCATTGGACAAAATTGATTTTACTTGGCTACTCAAGTCTTTTTTCCTGTTAGCATCAAGCATGGCCATGTTATCTGGCTAGGCTTAGGTTGTCTTCTCTCACTAGTTGTAATTGTCTTTCTTATGGCATTGCCCTTTATAGCTTCAATTTGAACCACATCATTCTCTACCTATGGAGTAGGTTGCAGGAATTACTTATACAATACTCAATATAAAGGGACTGCCTTTTTATAGTGATTTTGAATCAATTTTGTCTGTTTGAGATAAACTATCAATACGGTTGTTTATATTGGGAATGATAAGAGGATATCTGCATATGCTAATTGTTATAAGTAATTGTATTCTTGTTACCTGTTTCTGAAGCTTTCATTCCTATTTGTGATGCATGTATGTTTCAGGTTGCTGCTATGAAATATATGTTAAAGCAGTAATGCGAGAAGAAGCTCGTAAAAAAGCAGGCACTGCAGGTGGAAGTGCATAATGAAGTGTGATAACTCCAGGACTTCTTTACCAAGAAGAAAGTAAAAAAAGAAAAGAAAAGAGAGAAAGAGAGAGAGAGGGGAGAGGGGGGGGGGGGGGGGGGGGGGGGGGGGGGGGGGGGAGGGCAGACACACTTTTGCAAGTTATTGCAAGACGCCACTGCTGCTACACGCACTTAGGCACTTAGGCTAATGCGAATTGATTTTGGTGTATTTCGCCATTTATTTGTTGAAATGTTACAATGGCGACTCTAACGTGATAGCTCTAATTTTTTGTGAAAATATTGTAGACATAATACTTCTCTTTCTAACTCTATAAGAAAATTGTTAAGCATTTAAACTTTCCATGACTGTAGCTTTAGTTGAACATGAACATTAAATAAAGAAACAAATACAAAAGAAAAAAAAATNTCTTCTACATACTCTTCCATGCTTTCAACAACACCATCACAACAAAGAGAAATTAAATGTAACCCCAAAAAAAAAAAAAAAAAAAAAAAAAAAAAAAATCCAAACTTGATCTATGGCTATTTTCTTCTTAAGCTGCAATAAGTTTACTAACATTATAACATGCTGCTTGTACGTGAGCGGGAAATTAAAGTCACTCTGGATATATGCTAATGAAGACCAAATGGAATCTAATCATTATTTAGGCTAGGACAGCCTGCCATAATGAGTATCGTAACAAGAGGTTAATCTTCAAAAGTTTAGACTAATTTGAACTTTGAAAGATTGTTAGTAGTAAGAATTGCTCAAGCTTATCACATGTTACGTCCACGAGTCTCTTTCTTTGTGTTTGATTTCTAATTGTTTGGTTAGAACATCCTAATCACTTCAAATTACATTTTCATGTAAATATTTTGCTTCAACTGGCTGCTACCTGATTGTCTCATTACAAAGTGTTGGAAACTATGTTTCTTTTGTCCTCACTAAAAATGACTTTTTTCCAATTTTTGGTGTGCCCCCAATGAAAGAAAAGAAAAAGGAGAATCACAAATGTTATTGAGGGTGACTAAAAATTGTTTCTTTTTGGCATGGTACCAGATTATACAAAGAGGAGCCCACTGCCCATCAACAGAGACGATGGCTTGTGAGATTAATACTACGTGATGTGGGGTGGTGACTCAGTGTGGTAGATTGAGTACAACTTTCGGCTCAAAAGTCTGCTGTGTTGACTAGAAAAGTTTTCATTGAAAGCAAGGATCTCTAATAAAATTTTCATTTGATAGCAAGCAAGGCCAAGGATTTCTAATATTAATATGGGATCTCCACATTGAAGTTGTGGGGTAGGGACTAGAGACACAAAGTTTTTGGTGAAGTTGTGATTGGAACAAAATTTGTTGAGCACTGATGCTCTATCATTTTTATGGGAAACGATGACAAATTGCCTAAAAATATTGGTTTATGAATTATTTTTAAAAATATTTTATAAGAAAATGATAAAGTAATTAATTTTTCTAACTGTTTTTTTATATTTTCTATGAAAATGATGTTAAAAACTTTCTTAATATAATTTATTAACAATTTCTTTAAATGCATCATTAACATGAAACTTTTTTATTTGACATCTATCTTAGCAGCCAACCAAGCACCAATTTCTTTTCCCAAAAAAAAAAAAAAAAAAAAAAAAAAAAAAAACCAAACATCACTTTAAAAAGAACAATTGGGTGACACTAAATTTAATGATGTTTTTATGAAAGGTTGGTTCTGTATTCTATGTACAGTCATAAAGATAATATAAGAAATGAATGAGCTGTCAATTACTCTTACATTACACGTACAAACCAATTTACAATATAATGGTACATAACTAATTACCAACAGATCATCATCTCAAACGTTAACTTAAAAAAATAAATTAAATGAAAACTTTGTTCACGTATTGATAAAATAGCAAGCCATAGGTGGTGAAAATAAAAGTGATAGGTTCGTATAAAGCAATTATTCACTATTCATACTTTATTTGAGCATTTACATCAAATAATGCAAAATATAAAAATGTATACTCAGTCTCCAAAATCAACCACATCAATCAAGCTAAAATTATGTAAATTTACAAAATTACTATAGTAATTGTGTAAATTTATACTAACACTATTTACTTTGCATATAATTTTTTATTCTTTCTTTATGTAATTTGAGTCTGAAAGAAGAGAGTGGGTAATGATTATTATGTGTGAAGAAAGATAAACAATTAAAAAAAATTAAGAAAGATTGACATTTTAATGCATTATAGAGTAAAATAAATAATCTGATGTGGAGTGTTTTGAAAAGTAAATATGTAAATAAATAAATAAGTAAGTTTTTATGCTAAAATAGTTTTTTTTTTTAAATTCACGAACTGATATAAATACCCTTACTTTAAAAAGTAGTAAAGAAATTGGATAATTTCATACAAAAGCTATTGTTTATTACTCACAAGTTACAACATATCATTTTAAAAATTGTGTAAAAAATTGGTATCCTCAGACAAAGTCTCAGAGAGAGAGAGAGAGAGAGAGAGAGAGAGAGAGAGAGAGAGAGAGAGAGAGAACAAACTTAGGTTACGTTTAGTATTGGCTAAAAAGTATAGTTTTTTTTTTTATTGTTTAACTTATTTTTACTAATATTTATAAATTTCATTATACTTTTTGATATTATTTATAAGTACTACTATATTATTTCAGCTAATTTTTAATTTTATTTACAATACTTTTATTAAAAAAAATTAACTAAATAAATTGTTCTTCAACACACTCTTAAAAAGCGGCGGGAGCTGTTTTAATTTTGAAGAAGTGGGTGGAGTGTGGTTTTTTTTTTTTTTTTTTAATATATTAATGCAAGGAGCATGATTGGAGTTGAGCTGTAAATGGTGCGTACACTGACTCTGGGGAGAATTGTCGAAGAATTTAATAATAATGACAAAATTAAAAATTGAAAATGATTCATCAACTCATCATGAGTTCATGACCAAACACGGAATTTTTGGGGTTCAAACTTCAATAACCCAAAAACAGAATGCCTCTACAGAAATTTATAAATTTTATTTTTTTACTTTATTTTACGTACCTGGACTAGCCTTGAGGTACTATATACTATTACTTTGCTTATCCACTCCATCTGAGGCGCGTTAAGACACTGCATCAACTTGTGCAAAGCCCAATTTTGTTGGCTTTTGAAAAATTTTAATAGCTTTGGTTAATTAATAAAATTTAAGTTTTTACCTTTTCATTTTGTTAACAAAACTTAATTGTACTATGTACTTTTGATGTGATGGTTACTCTAGGGTGTAAGGGCAAGGGTTAGAGTTCAAGTCTCTAAAAGAGAGTTTTACACACATATACATTTAGATTAGACTAGACATACATATACACTTAAATTAAATTAGATTATAGTTTTTATATTAGAGTTTGTTTTCCCAATTAAATTATTGTCCAACTCACTTTGCCTTGCATAGCTGCACCAAAGCACACAAATATGATATTGATTTTCAAATAGATTTAGCGATTCAACTATTAAAGCGACATATTGAATTGGGTGTTAGGTTGAGCTTTTTCAAAACCTCCAAGACTCCACCAACATCAAATATGGTAATACCATACTTTTTAACTTGGATATATTATTCATTTTTCTTTAATCTTACAAAACAAATTTCACAAATATGGAGGTGATAGATTTCGATTGATATACAATAAAGATGATGATGTAAGTGACATTTACATGTGCATTAATCACAGTCTCCCATATTGGAGAAATTATACAGTCCTCACGGTGGACCACGTCATATGTCCACCATTTTAGTAAAAGACTCTCACTTACTTAAAATTACTGAATCAGTATTTAGTTTTTATTTAAAACTCCACAATTTTAAACAAGTGATAGTCTTTTACTAGAATGATGGACCACATCACTTGTCCACCATGAGGACCTTATAATTTTAATAATTTTAAAATTAATAATTTTAATGTATAAATTTTAAAAATTTATGATTTTTTTATCCTTAAAATTTTTTTTTGTGACAACTCTAAATTTTTGTTAGGCCCAACATAACTAAACTTTGGACAAATTTGGCAACAGACTTTGGGTCTATTTGGATACCACTTATTTTGCTAAAACTGAAAACTTATTGCTGAAAGTACTATAGATAAAGGTAAAAATTAGTTGAAATAATACAGTGAGCCTATGAATAGTATCAAAAGTGTAGTGGGGTCCATGAATAATAGCAAAAATAAGCTGAATAGTAAAATAATTTTAATTTTTTATTCTCATCCAAACGCATACTTAGTTGTAAACTAAGGCTACAACTCCATTCAATTTTTTTTTATTAATTGTGAATTTTAACAAATCCACTTTTTAATTACATTTTCTTCTTATATCTTCCATATTTGCAAAATTTTAAGAAAATTAAAGATCAATAGCTATGTCATCAATCAAATGTTTACATTTCAAATTTTTGTAGTCTAAAATTATACATAAAAATAAGTTTATGGATCAAATAGTAAATAACATCCAATTGACATGAAACTTGACATGTGTTTAAAGAATATAGAGAACATGTAATTCAAGATTTGCAAAATATGTAGCAATGTTAATTTGTTTAGCGAGAGTTGTAACCTTGTGCTACAACTTAGTTTGCAGCCAAATTTTGTTCTTAAACTTTAGTCTTCTTAACAATATATTTAGGTCCTTATATAAAATAAAAAATAAAAAAAGTGCAAGAAAAATTTTATTTAACTAAAATTTTAAAAAAGATGTAGTTTGCAACATTAATAATGAGACTTTTATGTAAGTGTTTCAAAATAAGAAAATTCATAGAAGAAAATTGTAAAACTTTATGAGTTTGCATGTGTATTTTTTTTTTTTTTTTTTTTTTTGTCGTTAATCAAAATAAAAAAATAAAAATAAAAAAGAAAAAGAAAAAGGAGGTTACTCTATAGTCTATTGGTAGCATTAATGCATTATTACTAAAAAAGAAAAAAAAAATGTACCTTTCATATGCCTATGTGGAGATGCTTAAGGACACGCTCATTCAAGAGACTAGGATAAAATCCCACCACGTAGAAAATCGCAAAATGTACGAAGGCACCTGACCTTCCTGAGGGCACAATCGTAATTTAATATAGTTTGGTCCAAATGATATGCACAGCTGGCAGTTTGTATATGCCTAAAGTCTAAACAAAGACCCACTACTAGTGACTTGGTTTGGTTTGCTCTGACACGTTCTTAGCTGTAAATCTCAGAGTTAGAGAGTTTGAAAGAGACAATAAAGAGTTTGAAGGAGACAGAGTCATCAAACTAGGACAGTTTCCAATATTGTTCATATTTTTGTTGTTGTTTTTGTTTTGGAATTTTATTAGATTTCTGGGTTTGGAAGATTTTTGGGAATGACAACATTTGCAGGGACTACCCAAAAGTGCAAGGCATGTGAGAAAACTGTGTACTTGGTCGATCAGCTTACTGCTGATAGCAAGGTCTACCACAAGGCTTGCTTCAGATGTCACCACTGTAAGGGTACCCTTAAGGTAATAACCATAAAGATAGAGTCTTTTGAACATTGGGACACATGGGGTACACTTCTTTGACATTGAAGTTTCATGGTTTTTATAGTGCTCTTTGGCTTTTTCTATTTGATTTTATATGTATGTACACATGCAAGCCTTTGTTTTGTCACTTCTGTACTTGGTTCTGGATCTTCTTATATCTGGGCTTTGTTTAAGGATTATGATCATGAAGACATGAACTTATATGGAGTACTTGAAAATATTTTATTATGTTCATGCATCTTGATGATTATTGTTCTGATTGTGAATATTAATGATGATTGCTATATTTAGTTCTCTATTTACAATCCTAACTTTATTCATGATTTCACTTGTTAAGAAGTTGGCTAGTTCTGTGTTGCATAAATAAATATTAATGATGATTGCTATATTTAGTTCTCTATTTACAATCCTAACTTTATTCATGATTTCACTTGTTAAGAAGTTGGCTAGTTCTGTGTTGCATAAATGGGTTCAATTGGACTATATTTTGATATAAAATTTGGATCAAATAAGATTTACTATATTTTGAATGGTCAAGGAATTATAAGCGGTAAAGTAGGTTTGAATTTGTTCTTTGAAAATTTGAATGTAATTCAGAAATAAATCAAAATTTAGAGAATTTATTCAGAATGTTAATAAGTAGAAGCCCCCAGGAAACCATGCTTTAAATGGAAGTGTCAATTTAAATTATTTAGCTCTATTTTCATCTATAGAGAATCAAACATGAACGAGGTATTAAATTTATGAGCCTAAGATGACTGCCTCAATGAATGACTGCAGTTTTTTTTTATGAATGATAATTCATTACTCAGAGAGTCAGAAACAAAACCAGTAAAGCACACTGCTTATGCATCAAACCAGAATACAACACAAGCCATAACCAGAAAAATACAACATGAAAAGGACCACAACTTGGATAAGACAACAACCAGAGATTAACTAAGCAACACCAGACCAGATCATAGATCAAGCACAAAAAACGGATTCTCCAAGTGCTACAAAGGGTCCTGTTTTGGATGGTGTTTTTCACATTCTACACCAAGATAATCTGCCTAACATAAAAAATAACTCTTCGAATCACTTGTTCTTCAGTGCAATAATGACTCAACCACAATCTCTTAGCACTTCCAAATAGCTGAAATTAAAGACAAAATGAATGGAATAAAGATTAAACTCACTGTCAATCTGACAGTAGATTTATCTGCCACATAGATACATTGTTCAAGTATTACTCCAATTTCATGACATTAATTAATTGCTCATTCTTGAAGTGCTTGAATCTTGGGGTCAATTCTTGGCTTGTTCAGCAATAAAGAGGAATCATGTAAAACTTTTGTAGCTTATTACAATGATTAATAGAATTTCAAATTTCATATTTCTGCAGTATCTCATTTTTTTAGATCAAGTGTGACATCTCTTTTAACTAGCCAACAGATGATGCTCAATATATACTTGTTTCTCCTTTCAACGCTTTCTAGAAAGATGGAGAATTTGTCTGAAAATTTAGTATGGGTATTAGAGAAATATTTTGAAAATGTTTGTCTGGTTTGTTTTTGAATATTTGGGTTGTTTGATATTTATGTAGGTTGCTTGATGATTCTAAATGTCATTTGGTTTTGTTTTTTTTTTTTTTTTTAAATTATTTGTTTGTTTTATTTTTGCACCGAATTAACCGCATTGCACTGCTATGGTCAACCGAACCTGGTGAAGACTAATTCCTACCCTTCACATGTGAGGTGCAACCAAGCATAAGGGGAAACCGCACCCTATAGGTGTGGTGCAAAATCTCCCCCCATAACTGGCCACACCACACCGTGTATAGGCCTAATACTGTGCATGATGTTTCAAAATGTGGTTTTGTAATAGGCAGCTAGATAACCACATTAAAGTAGTTTCACACCTTAGATTCCTCAACTACGCAGAAAGAGTAACCTTAAATCCTCAATCTCTTCATCTCTTGTTATCTTGAAATCACTCATATCCATCACCTATATATGAAAGAAATGATGGAATGTTTGAATAGAAACGAAACCAAATGAACTCTAAACAAATTTTTTTGATAGGTAAAAATAATTTTATTGAGCAAAACTAATTTGTGAAAAAAGTCAAGAAGTAGCCTAAAGAATTACAAATGGAAAACTATCCACACATGGATAGAATCTATAAAAGAATGAATAGAGTTATAAACTCTAAAATTGAAACTCCAAACAATAAACTATTTTAATTTTTTATGATGTTCAAAATTGTTCATTAATGGTACACATAAAAAAGGAATATGTAATGACCTAAGAAAAAATGCTAGCCACATCTGCGCTATACCTCAAAAAGACTAGTCACAATTGAGGCTCCTTATAACTGTTAATAAAGCCCAATTTAATCAAATTAGGGCATCACAATTTCCCCCACTTAAATCCCTAACGTCCTCATTAGGACCCACTTTGTGGGGTAATGTCTCTAAACCCAAAAGGGATACCGGGCCATCTCTGATACCACAAGGGATACTAGGCCAGCTTTGATACCATATGTAACGACTCAAAAAAAAACACTAGCCACATCTACACTATACCTCAAAAGGGCTAGTCACAATTGAGACTCTTTGTAGTTATTAATAAAGTCCAGTTTAACCCAGTATATGTCTAATGTGGGACTCATCACACACCCACACACAACACACAAACAATCAAATTAGGACATCACAGATTATCATTTTTATTCAAATTATAAACAACAATGATTTCAAACATGCAGAGTGCAAATAAGAAGATATCTTAAGGATTTTACAAGAAGTTGAAGCAACCTTGATACCAAGAATAAGTAGGACACAAAATTCTGTTCAAAAACATCAATTTTTTTAGGAGTTAAGTTATGTTGCTCCAATTTCTAGGCCTTATGGATTGAATCAAATAAGGTGTATAATTGCTGCAACATAATTAATCCAATCAAGGGTTCTGTAAATGAAAATTTAAATCAATGAAGTCTTAGAAAAATGACAATAGCATCATCACCTCAAACTAGAGATTATTAGGATGAGGAATTGTGCAAAATTAAAACAAAATCAAACCATTCAACAATCCGTTCAAGATCAAGCAATTGTTACAATTATTAATAAAGTATTGTGATAGGAATCCCAAATTATGTCATATGCTTTGTAATCTCCTCATAGTTATTGTAATCCCTTTAGTTAGTTAATTAGCTATTTGAGTACACGTAACTCATTCAATACATGACTTTATTTATAAAGTACATGTTCAATTAACTAGTAAATTATTTTGAGTTATGTGAGCCAATGAAATTAGAGCTAATCTCCCATAAATATATAATTATAATTCAATATTAGATATCATTGAAAAATAAACTAATTACTTAGTGCATCTCTCTCTTTCTCTATGAAATGTGACTACTTTGAATTAAATCAATTCTCCTACAATTTATATTCATCCTTATCTAGAATCACTGGGTTCCTAACACAATGTGTGAAGGATCAAAGAAAGAAGTAATCTTGAAATCCCACCTCGCTTGAAAATGCATATAAAAATATGTTTATAAGTAGCGATCTCTAATCAATGTGTTGAGGCATGAAAATAAAAAAGGAAAGGGAAAAACTCAAACTAATAGTCGTTGTCATAATATAAAAAGGTGGCAGTACCTCCAAATAGTGAACTCAATAACAGACAAAAGGTGGCAGTGGCACCCGCCCCTACCAACTTCCAAATAGTGAGCTCAATAACGGTGAAGTACTCAATAACAGAAGGTGGCAGTGGAGTACCTCAGCAATGAATCCGCAGAGTGAAAATAAAAAACAACATAATCACTGAAGTACAAACCCGCACCCACTCAATAACAGACAGTCGTTGTCATAATATAAAAAGGTGGCAGCAGTCTTCAAATACCAAGGGCCAAAAACATGCCACATTAATTAAAATGTTTACACACACTTAACTGGAGTTAAAACACTTAAACTAGAAACATGCCACATCAATTAAAATGTTAACACACACTTAATTGGGGTTAAAACACTTAAACTAGAGGGTTGTTTAACTCAACTGAACAAAAAAAACCTTTTAGGAGGGAAACAAAGGTTGAGGTATATCCGTGCACGTTCTACGGGAAAACAAAAAAAAAAAAACTTTTTAGGAGGGAAAAGTGAAACAGAGGTATATCCCACGTTCAAAACTTCACAGATTTTAACCAAAAAAAAAAAAAAGCTTCGCAGAAGGTTTAGAGAACAAGTTCACTCACCCATCTCTGTTTCTATCTTGCCAAAACAGAGGTATATCCGTAAAACTTGTTTATGCTTATCTTATTTGATGTTTGATCATTTTCCTGTATTTATATTGTTGTTTTGGTGAGTTTATATTGTTGTTTTGGTGGCTGGATGCAAGTTAGAGTCTATCTGAATTTTTATTTTTAATTTTTTGAGATAAAGATTGAATCCTTATAATGGCTGGATAATTCTTGGAGTCAATCTCATTTTTCTGCATTTATATTGTTGTCTTAGTGAGTTTATATTGTTGTTTTGATGGCTGGATGCAAGTTAGAGTCTATTTGAACTTTTATTTTTAATTTTTTGAGATAAAGATTGAATCTTTATAATGGCTGGATGATTCTTGGAGTATCTTTTTTATTTTTTTGAGATAAAGATTGAATTTTTTTTTTTTAAAGATAAAGATTGAATCTTTATTAGTATATGGCCTATTTGATTGACTGGTCTATCCACGCCAATGGTCCCTGTTCTGCCTGGTCTATTTCCCATTTGATTGTTGACATTCAAGACTTGGCTATGTCTTTTGTTTCTTGCAATTTTAGTTGGATTAGTAGATGTTGTAACTCTACTGCTCATTCAACAGCCAAATTTTCCCTTGCTTCCAATGACTCTTTCATTTTTACTCTGGCTACTCTTTCATTTTTACTCTGTCTCATTTTTTTACATCATCTCTATTTTGAAAACAAATGATAGGTGAAAGTTATAATAAATTTATGGTCAATTTTTTCTAAGGATAATAATGGGAATACGTGTTCCTTCTAATGTGCCCATGGAATCTACCCCATTTAAAGGGATGGAGTTTGAAGCAGATGAGATTGCATATGATTTTTATAATGAATATGGTAGAGAGGCAGGTTTTAGTATTAGAAAAGAGTATGTAAATAAATGTAAAAAGAATGGAGTGGTTACTTCAAGGAGATTTGTGTGTGCGAAGGAGGGAGTTCGAGGCAAAGACAAGAGAGATCAGAATATAAAGAATCCACGAGCAGAAACAAGATGTGGTTGTAAAGCAAGTTTGGTTATTGTACTTAATCGAGATAGTAAAAAATATGTAGTGAGTGATTTTATTGCTGAGCATAACCACTATCTCCACCTCCCATCAACTGTGCACATGATGCCATCACAACGGAAAGTGGCTACAACTCATGCTATGGATTAAGATTAAAACAATCTTATGAGCTTCTTAGTAAGCAAGTTGGTGGATATAATAATCTTGGTTTTACCAAGCAAGATCATAAAAACTATTTACACACTAAGCAACAGAGAGACATGGAGCATGGGGAAGTTGCTAGCTTAGGAAGATATTTTAGTCGTCAACTTAAGGAAAATCCTTCATATTATTTCACTAGGACTGTGAAGAGTTGATTACTAATATCTTTTGGGCCAATGCAAGAATGATCATTGATTATAGCCACTTCGGTGATGTAATAACGTTTGATACAACGTATAGTACAAATGGAGATGCAAGGCCACTTGGAGTATTTTTGGGTCTCAATCACCATAGAGAAACTGTTGTATTTGGAGGTGCACTTTTATATGATGAAACAATTGAATCTTTTGTATGGTTATTTGAGACATTCTTAGAAGCAATGTCTGAAAAGAAGCCAATCACTATTTTCACAGATCAAGATGCAGCAATGGCAGTTGCAATAAAAGTAGTCATGCCTAAGACATATCATGCATTGTGTAGTTGGCATATGTGGCAGAATACTGAGAAACGCTTGGATCATTTACTAAAAAATGAGCCTCAATTTAACGATGATTTCTTAGCATGTATCTATGAGTATGATGGTGAAGATGAGTTTCTTATAGCTTGGAATGAAATGCTGGATAAGTATGATATTTGTGAAAATAAATGGCTAATTGATATTTTTAAATTGAAGGAAAAATGGGCCCAGGCATATGTTAAGAGAACTTTCACTGCAGGAATGAAGACAACCCAGCTTAGTGAGAGTTTCAATGCTGACTTGAAGGATTGCTTGCGTACTGATCTCGATATAGTAGAGTTTTTCACTCACTTTGAAAGAGTTGTCAATCAAAAGTGGGATACGGAGTTAGAAGCAGAATACAACTCTAGACATAAATTTCCACGATTGAAGCTCAAAAGTTCTCCTATGCTTAACCAAGTAGCAACAGTGTACACGCCTACGTTGTTTGATTTATTTCAGATAGAAGTTAAAGAGGTAATGACACTTTCCATCCTATAACACAATGTGAGTCAAACACATAGTTATGTGGTTGAAGTTTTCAATCAATATGGAAAATATGAAGTCATGTGGAATCCATTAGATGAGACTCTATCTTGTAGTTGCAGAAAGTTTGAGTCATTTGGTATTTTATGTAGGCATGGTTTGAAAGTTCTTGATGTATTGGATATCAAGTTGATTCTTAATAGATATATCATGAAGAGGTGGAGAAGAGATGCAAAAAATGGAAGCAGAAACAATTGCACAACACATAACATTAAGCCGGATACTCGACTGGAATATGTAGATCGGTATCGAGATTTATGTCCAAAATATATTCAATTAGTGAATGAGGCATGTGAAACTAAAGAAGGCCATAATATTCTAAGCTTAGCAATTGCAAATTTGAAAAAAAAAAAAACTTTGTGACCTTAGGAATTGCAAAGCTAATGTAGAAGAAGACATCATTAGGCCTTCCACCGATTTTGTAGACAAAGAAGATTAATTATGTGCTTCGATTACGATTGTACCAAAAGGGATAAAGAAAAGGGAGATCTATCGTAATAAAAAGCGTAGGGCAAAATCATGGATAGAAAAGATGTTGAAACCAAAGAAAGACACATCAAAGAAGCAAACAAAAGAAAAGAAAAGTGCAGGAGGTAATCTTTTAAATTATCCTTATTTTCACCATTCTATTTTATTTTTACATATTAACATAGTATACTATTATTGTTGCTAAACTAGTACAATTTTTACAGGAAATATATGCACATGATGTCATGGCACAAAAGAAAACTGAGGATATCTCTTCTAGAAATATTACTAGTTTTACACAACTTTTAATGGTAAAGATATTTACAATTATATATTTTACTTTGATATTAATAATAGTCTAAATGCATGATTTGATAATTTTAATGCTAAGCTTGTGATATGTGTAATGTGTAATTGGTTTTTTTGTAGTTGGCTTCTACAAGTTCTCCATCACATCAGGGAGGCTCATCAACAAGTGTTGCATTTGCATCACATTTAGAGAGTATATCAAGTGTTGTAGGCTCCAACGACAAAATTAATGATGCAAGAGGTCTCTTGACTCAAGGAAGTGTTGCAAGTGGAGGTCCCTTGACTCAAGAAAGTGTTACAGAGTGGATGGAATGAGATGGTTCATAAAGTCAAGCCATTTTTCTAGTTTAGGATCATGTTTTATAATCTATGACACATGTTGAGATTAAGTACTCTTGTTTTGTAATTTTCCTAGTTTAGGACTAGAGTTTTGATGGTCCAAAACTTAGTCACATTTGGTCACATTCAAATGTTCAAACTTAGTCACATTTGTGACCAAGTGTTCTAGTTTTGTAATTTTCTTACTTTAAGATTAAAGTTATGATGATCCATAAATTTCCTCTTGTTACCAACTAACAGTGATCTGCATGTCTGATGTATTTCTGCATGGTGTTAATTTTTGCATAATTATTTGTTGTTGCATAAATTTTTATGTTTTTCTGCATAATTACTGTTTCTGCAGATTGTAATTTCTACATAATTACTATTTCTGTTTCTGCATAATTGCTGTTTCTGCATAATTACTATTTTTGCATAATTACTGTTTGTGTTTCTGCATAATTACTTTTTGTGTTTCTGCATAGTTGTTGTTTCTACATAGTTGTTAGTTTCATGTCATTCATGTAGAACAAAGCCTCATTTGCAGATATGCCAATAGTTGCAAAACAGAAAATACCAATACCAAATTAGTTAGTTCGATGCCATTAGTGTGTGTGTATTGTTCTCTGCCATTAGTGTGTGTGTATTGTTCTCTATTGAAATGAGTAGAATCCATGTGGATTTTGCTGCTCTTTGTGCCCTTTTAAAGCTTAATTATTTGTGTTTCTGCATAGTTGTTTTCTGTGTACATTGCTCACAGTTAATCACTTTCTTTTAATCACTTTCTACATAGTTAATCACTTTCTACATAATTAATCACTTTCTGCACAGTTAATCACTTTCTGCATTGTTGTTTTCTGTGTACATTGCTCACAGTTAATCACTTTCTTTTACATTGCTCACCTAATCTGTGTACTTGGGTTGCACCCCTATGAGTTACTTGGCATTACAATCAAAATTCAATCCAATAGAGTAGACAATAAGAGAATTTAATAATAAAAAATGAAAAAATTTTATTAAAATGTACACTTTGATCACATAACAAGAATTCCATTGAAATAAACACTTTGATTATAATAACATGAAACTTCTACAATTGGTTTGCTTATTGCTTGACTATACATTCCACCTCTTGCTTCTTGATTAGTGGTGGGTACTTATAGTGAGGCCACAAGAAAGCTGAAGTGCATGTCACATGGGAGAACTTGAGTTTACCAACCAACCCAAATGTGTATTTTCCTTTGGCTTTGGACTTGAATACTACTTTTGAAGACTCTAGGCCATTATGTGCAAGGCATGGTGCAGCTGATACACTGTGAAGTTGTGCAGAGCACTCTTCATTCAGTTTTCCATCTTTTACAATCTTACAACGAACAAACACTTTGAACTTTCCTTCTTCATCAAGTTTCCCGACCCCTCTTATCTTGAAGTGTCCATTTTCTGGCTTGCAATCAATTGTTACTCGAAGCCCTGCACCATTATACACAAAATTATTGTTACTTGTTTTTCAATATTGTTTGTATATGGCATCATTAATCATATGCAAGAAAAAAGAAGAATGCACCCATCACTCTGTCCATATTGTCCATAATTTTTACCCTAAACAAAATATGGGACCAAGATTAGCAAATAATGGCATTTCAAGTCAAAGCATGCCAACATTGCACTTTTACAAGGCAAACTTGACATTGACATTTAAAAGAACAATGCACCCATCACGAGTAGAATTAAAAAAGAAACAATGCATCAACCATGAATAATTCAGTATTTTCGATGGTTCCAAAAAAACAATGCATCAACCATGACCAATGCACACATTAAGGGTAGAGTTCCTTGGTAAAAAATTAAGAGCATATAAGCATTTGAAAGTAACTCTAGATGAGGTCTAAAACACAGCAAATGCAACTCACTTGCAAGATTCAAAACTGTCTCTTAATCAACTCAATCGTAGCCCTTCCCTAGACAGTTAAGACAACGTTGTACCTTGTCATGTGAAACCATCGAAACAACACATAAAAGTAAACTCTTCCTCAAAACATGGTTTATCAAATAAAGTGAGCTTTCATGCTCAAATATCATGAAGAGTTTCAAAAGGCAAATTAGAACTTCTAATTGCTTCAAATTAGCATTCCAAAAAACAAACACAAAAATTCAGTAAATTCAACTCATGCATAATGTACTTCTTTCCATAACCCTTTGTTAGGATACTTCAAAAAATGTTAAAAATGCAACTAAAAAACAGTAAAAAAAAAAACTACCCAAATCTGTTCAATGCATTTTTCCTATAGTTCAACTTATTAAAGAGCATAAAGGAAATTGTTTTCTCAACAACCAAACAAAGCACAAAAGAAAAATTGTAGACCAAGCACTTGAAATAGAGCTCCAACAAATAAATAAATAATAATAAATAATCAGAGAGAAACCTATTTCCTTCGTAAGTGGGGCAAAGGCAAGGATTGATAGCTACAGGGTCATACATAGGCGACCACTCTATGGTGGCATTTCCATTGCACAGTTTGCATTTATAAAACCCTTTTTCTCTGCAAACCCCACAAGGCAACGCAACCTTTCTCTGCACAAAAAACCCGCCAAGAAAATCAAACTCAGAAGCAAAAACACTAGCAAAAGAGAAAAAGAGAGAAAAAAAAAAGTTTGGGAGCCAGAGATGGTTTTGCTTTTGAGTTTTACCCATTTCGCTTTGCTGGCGAAACGAATTGCTTTGATATCATTTTTGGGTCCACCGGTGAGTTTTACCCACTCCACCAAACGAATCACTTCGCTTGAGTTATTAGTCCACCAGTGATGACAGCGGCTACAGTGGCCAGTGGGCAAATTGGCTTTGGTATCATTTTTGTGCGTGCGAATTTTTTCAAAGGCAATTTTTCAAATAGTTGGAGTGCATGAAGATGATTAGGCAAGAAACCCAAATTTTCAAATGGGCTGGTGAGAGAAAAGAATAGCACGATGGCTGGTGGCACCGACGACGGTGAGGACCGTGGGATGGAGAGAGAAAATCCTTGGAGATGAAAGTTTGAACTTTGAAATTTCATATGGGCTGGTGAGAGAGAGAGTTTAAACTTTGAAATTTGAAAGAGAGAGTTTGAACAGCTGGTGAGAGAAAAGGGGTCCGGCCTTGGTTTAACCAAAGTTGAATTTGTTGAGTTAAGTGTGGTGTTAACATTTTAAATGATGTGTCCAGTTTTTGACCCTTGATAATTTTGGACGAAATCCTTACCATGTACTGGAGCCTCTCCATTTCAAAGGGAAATAGAGAGTGTAAGGTTGAAATTTATCAACCATTTTGTTGGCTTTATTCTGTGCTAATGTTCTTATAATTTAAGCACTTAGTAATCCTGTATTTAGGTGGGATTATTGTAAGGTAGTGTGTGAGAATATATGAAGAAAAGCTGAAGTATATGCAAGAATGCAGAGTTTCGCGGCTAGAACTCGCGACTGACTCGCAACTGGCAAGCCGCCAACTGCAAGCACGTGAGATGCACACATGGGGAGCTGAAGGGTCGCGCCAGCTATCGCACTACAGGACAAAAGTCCCAGGCTGGCCAGGCCGTTACGTCGTAACTTGAACTCGCGACTTGGACAAGCCATGAGGTCAAGCCGCCAATCAGCCCTGTTTGGCAAAAACTGACTCTTCATATTCCAAACACACACCACTATATATAGACCCTTATACCCACTAATTGAGAGAGCTTCCAGAGAGAATTTTTATGAGAGAAACTCTAGAGAAAAACAAGATTGCCTCATCCCCAATCTTTACCTTAGAGACTCTACAAATTCATCTACTCTCTTCCTCTCCATTGTCATACCCTTGAGAGACTATTGATCAAACCCTTATCTCACCACACCCACGTCCGTGAGAAGGTTCATTTAGTGCTAAAGGAAGTAGTTTGGAAGGAACCAATATACATTGGTTGATGCTATGGTATAGTAGCAAAATCCGGGAAGCTAAAGAAGAAATAGGTTCAGCGTAACCTCGTTGGAGTAAGAAGCTTAGAGGGCTTAGGTATTTGGGTAGATTAGGCTTGAAGGGTCTTCTGCTGTTCATGTATCTCAATTACATTCTTTAGTGGATTATTTGACCGCTTGGAGGGTCGCGGAGAGGTTTTACGCCGAGGACTTTGGTTTCCTCTTCGATAACAAATCGTGTGTTGTTCGTGTGTTTGCATCTTCCTTCCCTTTATCTTTGCCTTATATTTACAGCTGTGGATGTGTTCATATTTGGCATAGATTAGTTATCAATTCTGTGATTGGCCTATGTTCATGTTCCGCACATTAATTGTTTGATTATAAGCTTGAATTGATATTTTATAATTTGGGGCCTAATCATTCAAGGATGTTTTAGACACATATTGAACTTTCAAAGAGGATCTGGATCCCTCCAACTAGGGGGCACGTGTTAGTGAGTTGGATGAGTTTGATGAAGATAATAGATTTTTTTTTTTTTTTTTGAAGAGATTTCTCTTGTCACCAAAAGGTCAATTCGGTGCTTTTGATTTTTTTGCCAGTAACCAAAATTGGGTCATAAAGGCTACTAGGGGGCCACTTGTTAATGGTTGGATGAGTTTGATGAAGATGGATTTAATGATGACAATGATGGTTTTGATATTAGGAGGAAATTAATTTTGAATTCTTAGAGCATTCCAATCCGAAAATGTCATATTATCCTATTTTACCATCCCAAAAACTTACTTTATCAATTACACAATACCATTTTACAATACACTCAACATCTCAAAATTTATTTTCTTATACAACATATTAAAATAAGGCGAAAACACCATTTTAGTCCTTACATTTTAGGGTCATAGTCAATTTTGTCCTTACATTTTCATAGTAATCAATATGACCCCTATTATTTTTAATTTGCAGTTAATTTAATCTCTATCGTTAACTCACTAACGAAAAAGGTCTACATGGCAAATAGTGTGCACTGTTGGCAAACTTTAAGATCATGTGGCAACTAAAATAATTATATTACATGCCACATCATCTGAAAAAAAAAATTTAATTTATCAATTTTAAAGAAAGAAAAAAAAAATTCAGATCTGGGAAGAACGTGAACTCAAAAAAAATCCAACCCAAATCCACTTCTAGCATATTCTTTAAGCAAATCCAAAAATAAGATCAAACAAATATCAAATGGTTAACCTCACAGAAGATTTGGCTTTATGGTTTTAACTTCACAAATGCTCACAGTGGGATTGACATAAGTGGGTTAATAGAATGGGTATTTTATCGAGCACTTGGCAGTTGACACTTGGTCAAGAAGCAAAGGCTTAGAAAGAAGAGATGAGATTTTTATGTATTGCTCAAGCACACAACACTCTCAATTGTTCAAAGTGCCAAGAACAAAGGAAATGAGAGAAAGGTTTTTCGACCTACATGTGTTCTCTCCATTTTGCTATCACTGTGCTATTAACTGTGTGTTTTTCGTTTTGGCTAAGGTGCTGCAAGGAAGAAAACAATCTCAATGCTCTATTGTTAACCATTTGATATTTGTCTATTTTTGTTTTTGGATTTGCTTAAAGAATATGCTGGAAGTGGACTTTGGTTGGATTTTTTTGGGGTCACGTTCATCCTAGATCTGAATTTTTTTTTTCTTTTTTGTTTCTTTGAAACTAACAAATTAAACTTTTTTTCCAGATGATGTGGCATGTAATATTATTATTTTAGTTGTCACTAAACTTAAAGTGTGCCAACAGTGCACACTGTTTGCCACGTATGCATTTTCCATTAGTAAGTTAACAGTAGGGACCAAATTAACTGCAAACTAAAAATAACAGGGACCAAATTGATTGCTATGAAAATGTAGGGATTAAATTAACTGTGACCCTAAAATGTAAGGACAAAAATGGTTTTTTCGTCTTAAAATAATATATCTTCACAATAAAAAATTTTTTGTCTCTCTCTAATTTTACAACACACCCAAAACTTTCCCATCACTACTCACTAATCCACCACCACAGCACCACCCCGATCCACCATCAACAACACAACCACCACCTTGATCTGCCACATCAAACCCATAAGCTCCACCAACCCATGAGATTCATGAAGTCTTGATTCAAGGGGAGAGAGAAAGACAGAAAAAATGAGAGAGAGACAAAAATTAGCTCCACCAACACATGAGACCCAAGCCGTGCAACCACCTGCCTAAGCTGTTACACCCCCAGACCCCACCGCTGCACCACCAGACCTACACCACTACACCCACTGACCACGCCGCTGCCCACCAAAATCATACCTGTTGAAATCAACCCACACCACAACACGACCCATAACCTCCACCACACAACCCACACAACCCATAACCTCCACAACCCGCCGCCACACGACCCACGCAGCCCATAACCTCCACCACATGACCCACCACATAACCACCACCTAACCCGCGGCATCCAAACCCACCACCTGCTTCACGCCTCCAAACCACCCACATGACCCACGGCATCCAAACCCACCACCTGACCCACACAGCCATAACAAACCCCAAAACCCCATTAAAAAATCCCTTGGAACAAGAGAGAGAAGAAAAATCTTCTGCCAAGATAGTTCCAACCACCTTGGCACCGCCATGATCTGCCACATCTGACACCACATCAAACCCAAGAGCCCCACCAACCCATGAGACCCACAAAGACTTGATTCAAGGGGGAAAAAAAAGGGGAAGAGAGGGACAAGACAAGGGGAGGGATTGAATGAGAGAATCAGAATTGAAAAAAAAAAAAACAAAAACAAAAACAAAAAACAAAAAACAAAAAAAAAAAGATTTTTTGCATTTTACTTTTTTTAATGGGTTTTTTGCATTTTACTATTTGTATAAATTGTTTTTTTTATAAATAATTTAGCCTTAAGCTTTTTGTTTTTAATAATAAATCAACTTTAATTTTTTGTGCATTAAAATAAATTTTTTTTATATACAAAATAGAAATTCTACTATATCATAATTTAAGTATGTAAGTGTGAAACTTTCTTTTAGAAACTTGAATCTCAACCCTTTCCCAAACTCTACGACTGCTTGTATATCTAATTCTTAGGCTGTGTTTGGTTGAATGTAAAATATTTTCCGAGTGTAAAATATTTTCAGGTGAAAATATTTTCAGGAAAGGAAAATATTTTCAAGTGTTTGGTTGCATTCCAAAAAATGTTTTGGAAAATATTTTCTAGTGTTTGATTGTGTTTTGAAAATGCTATTTTTCTACTAGTTTCTCACATTTTCTCAACCATTTTTCTCAGCTTCTAAACAAATTTCATAATAGAAAATTTCAATATATAAACTTAAAACAAACAAAAATCAAAACAAAACCAAACAAAAATCAGAACAAAACATTTGTTAACACCAAAAACTCGATCAAACAGAGAGAAGGAGGAAGAGAGAGTGATCGACAAGTAAGGGAAAGGGAGACGTAGATCGAGAAAAAGAGAGATCGGGCATGGGTGGGTCATGTGGATCGGAGCTCATGGAGGAGGGATTGGAGCTCTTGGATGTGGATCAATCTCACCGGTGTTAGGGTGCTGGTGTGCGATCTTGGTGGTGCTTGGATGAACAGAGCACTCACTGTCGCATGAAGGGGACGAGGACGGCAATCTGACCAACGTGATCGTGGGTTCGACGGTGCTTTCTCTCTCTCTCTCTCTCTCTCTCTCTCTCTCTTTGTTTGCGTGTCTGTGAGTCCTTCTTTCTCTCCCTCTTTCTCTCTTTGTGCGTCTCCGGAAATGGTTTGAAGTGAAAATAACAACAGAAAATTTTTTTATACCTCGTTGCCCTTATTTTACAATCAACACTGAAAACATTTTCAATTTGACCCAATTTTCAATAACAACCAAACACCTACTTTTATGGAAAAGCAATGCACCCTAAAGCTGTGTTTAGTTCATGTAAAATATTTTCCGGAAATACTATTTTCGGGAAAAGAAAATATTTTCAAGTGTTTGGTTGCATTTCAAAAAATGTTTTGGAAAATATTTTCTAGTGTTTGGTTGTGTTCTGAAAATTCTAGTTTTCACATTTTCTCATCTACCAAACAAATTTTATAATAGAAAATCTAAGTGTATATATGTGTGAAATTTCATTTTAAAAACTTGAATCTCGACCCTTCCTCCACACTCTAAAAGTACTTATAAATAATCTAATTCTTAGTTTACGTTTGGATTGTACATTTCTGCGTTCATCTGCATTTGGCATTAGAAAAAGTGGGACCCACGGCTACAGTGCATTTTGCAGCGCTAGGCACTATTCACGCATTTTAAGCGTGGGACCCACAAAACTGTTGAAAAAAATGAAGAAAAACACAGACCCACGACACAGTGTGAACAATGTTTGTCTTTTTAAAAAAATATTTTGCTACAATGTTTTCAGTAATAAATTTTTAATTTTCAGCAAAATAAGCGGTATCCAAATAGACTTCAATTATACTTAGTTTTATCATATTTATTTTTTAATTTTAATTGTTTTTAATCTTTTTATTTAGGTGAAAACACCATTTTGGTCCTTACATTTTGGGGTCATA
The DNA here is from genome assembly GCF_002906115.3 of Quercus suber. Taxonomy (NCBI): domain Eukaryota; kingdom Viridiplantae; phylum Streptophyta; class Magnoliopsida; order Fagales; family Fagaceae; genus Quercus; species Quercus suber. The sequence goes on from NW_027069979.1 coordinate 375,968, forward strand.
GTCAATTTAGTCCCTACATTTTGGTAGCAATCAATTTGGTCAATGTTATTTTCAATTTGCAATCAATTTGATCCCTACCGTTAACTCACTAACAAAAAATGCCTATGTGGCAAACGATTTGCATTTTTGGCATATCTAATATTAAAATATTGAATAAAATCTGAATTTTAGTGCCACATCAATGCTTAGAAAAAATTTTTTTTTTCTTTTCTTTACAAATTCTTTTCCTTTATTTATTTTTTCTTTTAATTTTCTTTAAATTTCTTTAACCAAACACCCATTCACATTTAAATTTAACACCACCAATCCTTTTATAAAAATAAAATAAATAAAAAATAAAATAAAAAACACACATGCTACCACCACCAATCTTTGACAACCAAGTCCACCGCAACACCCAAAAATCTCCTACATCATAAATCTTGGAAACTCGTGTGAGAGACAAAGAACAAGAGCTTTGGGTTTGGAAAGAATCGGATTGAGTGAGAAAAGGGTTAGATTTTAGTTCGATTGTGAGAATTGAGGGTTTATTTGAGGAGAGGGTCGCGAGAGTCAAAAGAGGGCTTAGAGAGAGAGGGAGAGAAATGGAAAAGGAGCATCGACGGCAGCGAAGATCCATGGAGATTAGAGATAGAAAGAGGCAGATGCTTCTGCTGCGCATGCGGCAATGACCTTTGTTGGGAGGCCGATGCTTCTCTCTCTCGTATTCTCTGAGATGCCTTCACCCCGTGTGACCTACAAAATGGGTTTAGATCTGCAAAATGGGTACATGGATGGTGGATTTGCTTGAACTGGGTTTTATTGTTGTGTATTCCTTTGTAGATGTAGTGATCTGCAAAACGGGTAGATGGATGATGGATTCGCTTGAAATGTTTTTTATAATTCGTTTCTAGAAGAAAAGGATTTTATCAAATGTTTGCTGTTGGACATAGCTTTTCTTTGTGATCCGTTCTAATCCTAATTTTAACTTACCAAGAACAATGATGAATGAATCTTTTCTGAACAACGAATGATTGAAGAAATGGTAAAGAAAATTAAAAGAAAAAAAAAACAGAGAAAGGAAAAATTTTGGTAAAAAAAATAAAATTATTTTCTAGAAGTTGACCTAGCTTCTTTTTTTTTTTTTTTTTTTAATCTATGTGCTAATGTGGCTACTAAAATTAAGCCATGTCAGCATTTTATTTAATATTTTAATATTAGATACACTAACAATGCAAACGGTTTTTCACGTAAACATTTTCTGTTAGTGAGTTAATGGTAAGGACCAAATTGATTGTAAATTGAAAATAACAAGGATCAAATTGATTGCTACCAAAATATAGAGATCAAATTGACTATGACCTCAAAATATAAGTACCAAAATAGTGTTTTCGCCTTTTATTTAATAATTAAGGTTCAAAGTTACTTTTTCCAATTCTTAATCTCAACCGTCCATCTTACCATGCGAGCTCCATACTTGTCGACCGTCAAATTTGCCCTTTTTAAAAATAATATCCTCGGACACGGACAAAAAGCGTTTTGAGCTTCGATGGCAGCGACAATGGAAGTTTGTCGTTGTCGGTTTGTGTTAAGAAACGTGGATTTCAGAGGTTGGGATCCAAACCCAAACCCCCTATTTGAGCATCAGAACCCCAAAATTCATTGATTTCAAACAACAGCATGCGTCGAGCCACAAAGGTTAGGGATTTTAGTAATTAGTGCTTGAACAACACCTCTTCTTCGTCTCCCATAAAAAAACCTTAACCCAAAGTCCCTAACCATGACTATTCCTATGCCCTCTTATCTGCCATTTTCAAGTCCTCTCTTTCTTTGTTTATATTCGATTGTTACTTGATTCTATTTTTATTTAGTAGTGGATTGTTAACGATCAGATTGAAATCTTTAATATCTCTATTCTTTTGCTTTTCAATTTTGATTGTTATTTTTGATGGTTAGATCAATTTTTGTTTATTAATTGACTTATGGCCTTTCGTTTTCTACAAGTTTCAGGGTTTTATCAATTTGGGCAAATCTTCGTCAAACATTGGAAAGGTTTGGCTTCTGGGTTTTATCTCTCTATTCCTTCATTTTTCTATTTCTAAATTTGATTGTTACATGGATTAATTTTTGTTTAATAATTATTTTTTTTTTTTAACCTTTTGTTTTCTAAAAGTTTCAACTTAAATGCGGCTTTGAATTTAGCAATCAAGGTTCAATTTTGTAAGCTTTTTATCACATATTGAACAGGGTTTTTGTATAAATATGTTTATGTTAGGGCTGTCCAAACATATCCGGTGACCCAACCCACCAAGAGCCCCGACTGGAACCGATCTGAAACCGGCCGACTCGACCTACTCCGGCGATCGGTGGCGGATTTTCTCCACTAGAAACCGACTCTGGCGGGTCGGTTTCGGTTTCTCTACCTCAAAAACCGAAAAAACCCGAACCAACCGGCAAAAAACCCATAATCCGGTGAAAAACCTAGATTCCGGTGTGAAACCCAGATTCCGGCAAGAAAATTCCAGATTCTGGCAATAAAAACCTAGATTTCGATGATAAAAAACCCAGATCTCGGCGAAAAAAGCCAGATTCAGGCGCTATTTCACGCAGATTCGATGAGATTTTGATCAAATCTAACTAAATCTCATCGAATTTGGTGAGATTACAGCTGGATTTGGCGAAATCTCCTAGATTCCGATGAGATTTTCGCCGAATCTGGATTTTTCTCACCCTTTCTCACAGTTTCCTCACCGTTTTCTCACCGTTTTCACAAATCTTGACGCCGACCGACCCGTTCGCCACCCGTTGAAGTCTGATCCGCCCGACCCGTTTACTCCGGCAGTCGGTGGCGGGTAAGTTTTTTCAAAACCCGATTCCATCGGATCGGTTCTAGGTTGGGCACAAACCCGACCCGAACCAACCTGTGGACAGCCCTAGTTTATGTATGTACATATATGTGCTTGTATGCCTCATTGAAGTTACGCTTTAGGTTCTGGATATGCATAATTTGGGGATTATTTAGTAGGGTTAGCTAAGCAGATTAGGTCTTTGATATTTATTAGGGTAAACATTAATGTCTTTTTTTTTAATATTAAAAATTACAATTACCACATGTGGTTATTATTATTATTATTATTTTTTTAAATCTTACCATACAACCTATCTGGTTAGTAAGCATTATTTTTAGGTTATTTTGGATGAGAATTTAAGTTGAAAAATATGTATTTTTAATTAATTTGTGATGGACCTTAATGGTTATAAGGAATCATTTGTTGTATAAATCAAAACCTCAAGGAGGTGGGGTGTCATTTATAAAAATAAATGGGGTAAGGAATGAGGATTGATACCCTACATTACCACCATTATGCTCTTTACTTTAAAAAAAATGTGGGGTTTTTGAAATTTCCCCAAACTTCAAGGAAGGTTATTGTAATTTAATTTATCTATTAATGTATAATTGTGAAAATCTATAATATAGATAGAATCAAAGAAGTTTAACTTTTGATTGGCCTTATAATTTTGTGCTACACAAATTGTTGAGGCCTTACAATTTTACACATCATTATTCTAATATATATATATATATATATATATATATATTTAATTCAGTTTAAATTCTATTCAATATTTAAAAACCCTCCATTGGAATCTTTACACATTATATTTTTCTTTAAATTGTAAAATAGTGGGGAGTAGGTTTATATGTGTTAGTAGCATCTCACAAACTCATCTCCCTGTCATTTTAACCTAATTGGAATTTGTTACACAAATCCTTCTTTTACATATTATTTTAAGTCAATTCAATATTAATTTTCTATATATTATATCTGTTTAATACTCTTCACCTCCAAATCGTTTTATTTCCTTGACCTGTTTTACATCTTCAACTTAAATCATAATATTTTCAAATTAATGCATAT
>NW_027069979.1:381611-410585 GCF_002906115.3 Quercus suber
ATAATATATATTATCTTCATCAACTCATCCAACTCATTAACATGTGGCCCCTAGCAGCCTTCATGACCAATTTGGGTTATTGGAAAAAAAAAATCAAAAGCACCGAATCGTCCTTTTGGTGACCTGTGCATTGCTGTTTGTCAAAGAGAAATCTCTTCAAAAAAAAAAAAAAAAAAAAAAATCTAGTACCTCTTAAAAAAAAGTACAACTTTTGCCGCAACTCTTCAAATAGCTGATTGTGATTAGTAGAAAAAAATAGTAAATTTATATAAAAGCGACAGATAAACAGTCACATTATTTACCACGTAAGAGATTTGTGGCAAAAATTATGAGTTTATTTATGTGATAGGAACAAATCTAATCTCTTCTCCTTTTTAATCATTTTTCGTTGGTCGTCTAATATTTCATACACAATGAAGTGGGTCCTACCATGAATGGTCTATCCGCAAAAGAAGACATGGAAGATGAGCTAGACCCGTTTGATACACAAACTTAAACATATGTTTTCAGTTTTTAAACAATATTACATGTATTTTCATTCTTTTTCACTCATATATATTTTTAAAAAAACTAAAAACTATTGTTTAAATACAAATACCAAACGGGTCACTGACCTCAAGAACACTATTTTCCACAACAAAATGGAATACAAATCCGTATAGGTCATTGAAAATGAAGTCAGGCTCAGCCAACCCATTTTGACTACGTAGAATAGCAGTCAAGATAAACCATAACCTTCCTATATATATAGGTACATACCATTGTTTTGCACAAACACCCAAAAAAATGAAGCTCTTTTCTTTGATACTTTTCTTAGCTTTCTTGCTTGGAACCTCAGCAGAACAATGTGGATCACAGGCTCGGGGTGCTCTATGTCCAAATAGGCGATGTTGTAGCAGATTTGGATGGTGTGGCAGTACCTCTCAGTACTGTGGAAGTGGTTGCCAGAGCCAGTGTTCTTCTGGTGGTTCTCTACAAATACAACTACAACTAAACTACAACTACATACAACTCCACCCCTACATCTAGTGGTGGTGATGGTGGCGATGCTGGCAGCCTTATCAGTGCGTCTCTTTTGATCAAATGCTTAATATAGGAACCATCCAAGATGTAAAAGTAATGGATTCTACACTTACAATGCTTTCATTGCTGCTGCTCGATCTTTCAATGGCTTTGGCACACTGGTGATGTTACTGCACGTAAAAGAGAGCTTGCGGCTTTCTTAGCTCAAACCTCTCATGAGACCACAGGTTAGTTCCAAAAAATATAAAATAATGTCAGTGGTAAATGCATTCGAAAATGATGTTGTAATTATAACTAATAGACCATTTCAAGTGAAAAATACCTTATCACTAACATTATTGTACTGTTATATCCTATAATAAATAAGTGTATGTTTATTGTCTAGTGTAACTATTTTTACTTAAAAAAATAGTAAGATTGTAAAATACAACTATACATAAAAGTAAATGTGACTACAAAAATTATACCAGACCCGTAGTTTTTGTTTGATTGACTTATTTTAATTGCAAAAGGTGATTATATTTTGTCACTTTTGTGTAGGAGGGGGCAAGTGCACCAGATGGCCATATGCATGGGGATATTGTTTTGTTACGGAAAATAACAAGCAAACTATTGTACCTCAACATCTTGGCCATGTGCTTCTGGAAAACAATATTATAACCGGGGACCTATCCAACTCACTCAGTAAGTTTTTAAAATCATAAATTTGTTAATAAGTTACAGAAGCAATATTTTCTTTTTAAAAATATTGATATGATTTATTATAATTGGTGTATAATAAAGTGGTGTCAGTGATGGACTTAAGTGATATTGATATGATTCAATCACAACAAATCATGTTAACATTGTGAAAAATGTTGTGTTAGATGACTTTTGTAATCAAAGAATTTGACCCTAACTTTGATGGTTCATCAAATTTTATCAGCAACCACAACTATGGGCAAGCAGGTAAAGCCATTGGAGCTGATCTCATAACAATCCAGATCTTGTAGCCACAGACCCCACCATATCGTTCAAGACAGCCATATGGTTTTGGATGACCCCGCAAGCAAACAAGCCATCTAGCCACGATGTCATCACTGGAAATTGGAGACCTTCTTCTTCTGACACTTCAGCAGGTCGAGTGCCAGGTTATGGTGTAATCACCAACATTATCAATGGTGGGATCGAATGTGGCCGTGATATAATGATAATGTGGCTAATAGGATTGGTTTCTATAAGAGGTACTCTGACATATTGGGAGTAGGCTATGGAACACTTAGATTGCTATAATCAAAGGTCTTTTGCCTAAATAGCTCTGGTCCAGAGCAAGAAAATGGTCAGCCAGTACAATAAGGCGGCCATATAAATGTATGATCATGAACTGGAGATTTTCTTATTCAATGAGAAATCTCTAAATTATACATAAATAAAGAAGAATTATATAAAGTTGGGTTATGGTAATACATACTTCATCTAATAAATCATATACTCATTTGGGTATGCACATGGCATTCGTTCTCATCTAAGGAGTATATGCTTAAAACGTAAAACAAATCTAAGAGCTATATATTTCAGTATCACCCCCAAAAAAAATGTTTATATTGGAGGGCACTTTTTTACAGGGCTGACTCTAGTCTTTGATATTACTTAGGCTACTGTCTAAGGCTTTTGGTAGAAAAGATCCAAAGTTGTATGTAAATAATTGGTTTTAGGTCTTACCCCAAAAAAAAATTAGAAGAATATAGATGGGCTATATATATGTACTGGATCCGCAACCCAAAGAAGCCACCAAAAATTGCGGGTCGATAGATATTTAATCCAATTGAAAATTTAAATTGTTTCACAAACAATAAAATGTTAAGTGCATCCAGTAATCATTTACCATAAATTTTTCCTATTGGTTTGTGTCTTCAATTTTGGTAAACTAAATTGTAATCTAAAATGTATTAATGAGACAACTGGATTGGAGGAAAATTGCATTGAAATAGCAAAAGAATCCCAGGGCCAAAGAGAGCCTTAGGAAACCCTAAAGTGGCATTTGGTACAGGGGAATCCACATTACTCCTGGCATCCAGATTCCTAGGAATGTGATTCCTAGGAATGTGATTCCTAGGAATGTAGCTATTCTATGTTTGGTTTATTGAGAATTTCTTTAAGATTCCTAGGAATGTGAGATGATAGTGTTTGGTTTATTCCCAGGAATTTTCAATGAATTATTTATTTTTCCATTCTATCCTTAGATTTAAATGTGAGATACCAAGTCTTTTAAAAAATTTATTCCTCTAAATAAATAATGAAAAACAAAATATAAACTATTAATTAGCAACACATTCATTAAAACTGTAGTCTAACATTTCAACAAAATAACTATTTAAATTCTCAAATGCTTTAGCCTCTTGCTACAAGGTAATAGTTAAACAGCTAATAGTTAAAAATCTTTAGCCTCTTGCTACAGTGTACAGCCATAATTAGGGATGGCAATTTTTACCCAGCCCGCGGGTACCCGGCCCGGCCGACCCTAATGGGCCGGGTTTTACCGGTCCGATTATAAATAGGGTCGGGTATGGGTTTAAAAAAAACCCGAAGCGGGTTGGGTCGGGTCCGGGTTTTTTAAAAAACCCGAGACCCGACCCGAAACCGGGCCCGAAACCCGGCCCGGTAAAACCCGGTTAAGTGAAATGACTTAAATACCCTCATATATATAACCTAAAATTTCTTACCCTAATGCTCATTTCTTCTGCACTCACTCCTAAGCACAGCAGCCTCCCTACACTCTCTCCCTCTCAATCCGACACAGCGTCACTCCACCGTGAACCCAGACGGCTGACCTCCTCACCACCAATCACAACACCACCGTCAGCCCCTACACAGCTGTCGCCGTTTTTCTTCGCCAAGTCGGAGCTGTCATCTCTTTTCTTCAGCAAATCGGAGCAAATCGAGCATCAGCCTTCAGCCTTCAGCTCGAGGTATGCTCTTCAGCAATCGGAGCATCAGTTAATCTTTTCTTCTATTTTTTAACTTTCTTTCTGTACCATTAATCTTCAGTCTCTCTCTCTCTGTGTATTTTTTTTTATTTTTTAATTTCTTTTGCTCATTGTTTGGTACAGAGGAACTTTGAGCTGAGTTGAGTTGATTTTGTTTCGGTGAAGGACTTGTTTGACTTTGTATAGTTAGTGTTAGCTTGTATGATGGGAATGTTGGTAGCGTGGTTTTATTGTTGAAGAAGAGAAAAAAAGAAAAAAGAAAAAGGGTTGTGTGTATAGCTGCTGGTAGAAATCAAATCCTATTTATGTTGATCAGTGTTCCTTCTTTTATCTATGTGAAAATTGAAAACTGGTTCTCTGATTGTTTGTATTTGCTATTCACGCTATGAGTAAATTTTGTTGGTTTTTGAGTTAACTGAGATTGGCTTTTGACTAAATTGTGCAATGTGCATATATGCATGTATTATTGTATACGCATATGGATATGGTTGCGGTTACATCAACCTATCTAACCAAACATCCAACTCTTGACAGTTTGTAATGATGATTTTTGTCAAAGTGGTTGTAGTAGTAGCAGGAGTACGCAACTATCAATTCAAGTTAGTTACTCACAGCAATTACAATTCATCTCTTTCTCTCTATGTTTTGGATATGGATGTGTGTCTGTGTAGACAACACAAGGACTGTTTTGTTGCTCGTCGTTACACCCTGTGATTGCTGGTAGCTGAACCTTTGGCTTCAAATGTCATTTTCTTTTTCCACATGAGGTTTGAATTTTATGGTATGGTATTGTGAGAATGAGATTAATTCTGGATTTGGTTTTGGTGTATCTGGCTGTGATTTCATTTTTTTTTTTTTGGCTTCATTCGTCAATTCATTTTGAAATCGATTTGATATGACAGATCTTGATTTTGTTGTGAATATGGAATTTTGACTTTGACCGAATTGGAATCCGACTTGAATTGAATTGGAGCATTTGGTTAGAGTTTAAAATGCAGTATTTGTGATGCTAGGTGTTATTCTATCATTGATGCAACAGGGGAAAAAATTCAATTGTTTTCATCTAAATGCTGGCTATTAGAAATTTAGAAGTATAGAATTTTAGTGGGCTGGAATGATTGTTGCCTTAACCTCATAGTTCATATGGTTGCTGAAATAGATAAACAAAATTTATTACTTGGTGTGTGTGTGATGGGGTACTACACATACCTGAGGAATAGTAAGGTGCTCAAGGAGCTTTGAACACCATATTGGGGAAAAAACAAAAAAATTCTGGACATATTTACAAGCATAATTTAGTGATGTTATGATAGGACATAAATTGATTAGCCATTCCGGTTGTCTCTTAATAAATTTCAGGGTGGTGCATCTAGTTTGGGATAAGTTGTTTGTGGCATTATATATTATGAGTTTGTTAAATATTGTTTGGTGTGATGACAATTGTAATGAATATTGTTTTTGTGTTTGTTGGGAATGCAGAGCCTAAAACGGAGATGGAAGACACAAACACAAACAATTAGCTCTTCCTCGCCAAGTGGCTCTCCTTTGCAACTATGCGGTCTCCTTCACCATTTTCACGATCACCCTCGCATTGTCGCCTGGCAGCTCACCCTCAGGATACCATCACCTTTATGCCCATTAAACACCAGTAAATGTTTGAATTTGTTGTTAATCATGTTAATTTGTGAGTTATGTAATTATGAATTTGTGCCTATTAATTATTGAGTATGTGTAATAATAAATTTGTAATATTTTTTGAAGATATTTCTCTTTGACAAACAGCAATGCATGGGAAACAGAAAAGTTTGATTCATGGGAAATAGAAATGGGAAATAGAAAAGGTTGATTCATGGGAAATAGAAAAGGTTGATTCGGTGCTTCTGATTTTTTTGCCAATAACCAAACTTGGGTCATGAGGCTACTAGGGGATTTTGACATCCTGTACCCGGCATATATGCCGGGTACAAGATACACCGCCTCTTGCTAAGGGGCCACGTGTTAATGAGTTATAAAGCAATCCTATTAGCCACATTATCATTATATCCACGGCCACATTCGATCCCACCATTGATAATGTTGGTGATTACACCATAACCTTGCACTCGACCAGCTGAAGTGTCAGAAGAAGGTCTCCAATTTCTAGTGATGACATCGTGGCTAGATGGTTTGTTTCCTTGTGCGGTCATCCAAAACAATATGGCTGTCTTGAATGATATGATGGGGTTTGTGGCTACAAGATCTGGATCGTTTAAGAGATTGACTCCAATGGCTTTTCCCGCTTGATCGTAGTTGTAGTTGCTGACATGTCAATTAAATGATCAAAGTCAAGATCAAAGTTTTTGATTTGTGTATCATAGTAATACTATTGACACATATTTTTCCCAATTGTTGACATATATACTTGTTGTGACATGACCAATATCAATTTCATCTAATTCCCCCATTAACATGAGTTTTATTATGTACCAATCACAACAAATCATATCAACCATATTTGTGAAAGTTTGTATTAAAATTAAATTGCATTCTTAACTTATAATTGAAAAAAATTGTATTATGTTAAAGACTTATTAAGTAAGTTGGATAGGTCCTAGACCATAATATTGATCTCCGGATTGCCTGTTAACTTTCCTAACAAAGCAATATCCCCATGCATATGGTCCATCAGTAGACCACCCTCCTACACAAAATATAATCATCTTTTGCAATTAAAATTAAGCCAATCCCACAAATTAAAACAAACAACTAGTATTCGATAACAAAAAACTTTACCAATTAAGCTAACTGGAAAGCCGAGATGATTACCTCACTTACCTTGGTAAGACAACCTCATTATCATAACTTATGTATGTTTTTATATATTAGTAAAAGTTACAGCCTATCATTCTTTTCTTTTTTTTGTACAAGATAGAAATTCTACTCTAGCTTAATTTAAGTGCATATGTGTGTTATGCTCCCTCTTAGAGACTTAAACCCTGACTCTTGCCCCACACATCCCACAAGCACTTATACTTGTGGAGTTACTAACGCACTAAAGATGTGCGGTGGTACAGCCTAGTATTCTTAATTATATGAAAAATATGCGATACCAAACAGATACTTGAATATTATATTATATTGGAGATACTTATTACAATAATGGCATGTTTGTTCTTCTCATTTTGTAAAACTATAAGTCTTTGAGTAATTCTAGGGACACAATATTTGTTGTAATTAGAGTAATTATTGGGACAATAGTTGTGACTAATTGAAACACCTTGTTAGGTCCTTAATACAACTTCAAATAGAAATAAAAGGACAAAATTGGCAAATGCTCTTTTCGAGCAAAATAAGCAGCATTTTGTCCCATTTCCTAAACTAATTAGGGAAATGCCCCTTTTTTGAAACTCGATTTGCTCAAAATCAAGTTAAGCCCTATAGTAGCGTTTTTAAGGAGCCTATAGTGACGTTTTAAGGATCTATAGTGGCGTTTTGGAACTCAAGCTCCATGAACTCAAGTTATAGGTAAAAATAAAATAAAATAAAAAATTATCTATAACTCGAGTTCATGGAGCTCAAGTTCCAAAACGCCACTATAGGCTCCTTAAAACACCACTATACGGCTTCAGAAATTTTTTTTTTTTTTTAACTCGATTTTGAGAAAATCAAGTTTCAAAAGAATGACATTTTCCTAATTAGTTTGAAAAATAGAGTAAAATGCTACTTATTTTGCCCAAAAAGAGCATGTGCCAATTTTGTCCAGTACGGAAACTAAGTAAATAACCTGTGGTGTCATGAGAGGTTTGACCAAAGAAAGCCACAAGCTCCCTTTTACGTGTAGTAATATCACCAGTTGTGCCAAAGGCACTGAAAGATTGGGCAGCAGTTATGAAGCATTGTAAGTGTAGAATCCATTACTGCATCCTTGATCGTTTCGATGTTTAAGCATACTTTCAAAAAGAGATGAGCTGATGAGGCTGCTAACATCGCCATTACAACCAAGCAAGAAGAAAGCTAAGAAAAGTATCAAAGTAAAGAGCTTCTTCTTTTTCTTTTTCTTTTTTCTTTTCTTTTTTTTTTTTTTTTTTTTGCTTTGAGAATGTGTGTTCAAAACAATGGTGTGTATGTAACTATATATAGGAAAGTGTTATGGGTTCAACTGGACTATACTATTCTAGCAGGACAAAATGGATTGGTTAAGCCTGACTCCATCTTCATCGACCCAATTTCTAGTCCAATTCTTTGTGGAAAATCGTGTTGTTGAGGTTAGGCTGTATTCCATGTCTTGTTTTGTGGATGGACCATCGAGGGCAGGACCCACTTCATCGTGGCTGAAATATTATACTAGGGAAAAATGATGAAAAAAGATGTTTGGATTTCTAGATGATGGTTAATTTCATGACATTTTTTTTCTTTTTTGGTCAAATGTTGAGTTTTAATTTTGTGATGTACAAAAGGTATTGAGGGCTAAATTCAAAAGACAAGCTCGGTAGTGTGAAATTGGAATTCTTGGTCATGCGAGCACATCCTCGGTCATCCAAGCTCTAGGCAAAAAATCTCGGTAAACTCTCAATCGACCAAAATCCTAGAGAAAATGGGCAAATACCCCTTTCAAAAAAAAAAATCCAGCATTTTGCCCCCTTTCCCAAACTAATTAGGGAAATACCCATCTTTTGAAACTCAATTTTCTTAAAATCGAGTTATAAAAAAAAAAAAAAAAATTCTGAAGCCTTATAGCAGCGTTTTTAAAGAGCCTATATTGACGTCTTAAGGACCTATAATGGCATTTTGTAAATAAATTTCCATAAAGTCGAGTTACATGCAAATTTTTTTTCTTTTTTTTACATATAACTCGGCTTCATGGAGGTCGAGTTACAAAACGCCACTATAGGTCCTTAAAATGTCACTATAAGTTCCTTAAAAATGCCGCTATAGGGTTTAACTCGATTTTGAAAAAATTGATTTTCAAAAGAAGGGCATTTTCCTAATTAGTTTAAGAAAGAAGGCAAAATGCTGGATTGTTTTTTTAAAAAGAGCAAAGGCCAATTTTTTCCCAAAAATCCTGCTACAAAATATTTTGAGATTTGCTCCAATTGTCTTTCTAGCGACAAACTCTAGCCCAATACCTTACATAAATATATGCAAATTAACCCTAAACTCTAGAGAAGGAAGACAGCAGCAAAAAATAAAATAAAATAAAATAAAATAAAAAATCTTTGAACTCAATATTCTTGTCTTCCAACCCTCTCCAATTGTGAAATCATTGGGAGGAGAATTCACCACCCAACACAAGATCTACACCTGTGTTGTTGGAAATCATAGAGACTAACACTACCAAAAAAAAAAACTTTTGTGGCCACGTTTTACAAACACGGCCTTAGGTCCAAAAAACGCGGCCATAAGACGATTTGGCCAGCTAGCAATTTTGTATACAAAAATCAATTTTGCTGTCAGCTAGCAATCGACTTGTGATGTTGGATTACTTTAAAGATAGGTTGGGTCAATAGTTGCAGCAAGGGTGTAGAGGTTGAATATAGTGTTAAGTTACTTGTACAGGAGAACTTATAAGTCAAGTTATATCGCAACTTTTTCATAGTGGATTTGCCGAACTAAGCTAGGTCTTACTGTTGGGTTTTCACTTCGTGAACAATTTCTCATCTTGTGAGGATAATTATTCTAGTTGTGATTGTTTTATCCATATTACACTTATAACCGCCTAATTAACAACTTGAACTTGATATTGATTAATTTTTTAAAATCAATAGTAAGTTGTGCGTGTACGGGGTTTAAACATGAAATTTTTAAAGAGAAGGGGTTAAGAGGTAAGAAATTGTCCTCTTGGGTTGAGAATAGGAGCGTAGCTACCATATAGCTTGGGGGCATCCCCCCCCCCCCCCAAAAAAATTCCAATTACTTCCTTAATAATAAATAATTCCTTAAAAAAGTTTTTAGCAATTTGTTCTGTAGTTATAGAAATAAGTTATATTTTTTTTTCTCTCTATTTAAATTTTTATTGTAAAATTGACTCTTACATTTGAGAAAGTTTTGGATCATTTGTGGTTTTGAAGACTTCATTGGTTCTATTGTAATTTTTTTGTTCACCTTGATAGACAATTTGGTAATTTTACACTCAAAATGAAAATTTTAAGTGATTCTATTTGAAGATGCATAATATTAAATGAATTTTAGTCTAAAAGATATTGTCACTACTCATAACTTAATAAGAGATAATAAGCTATTTTTTTATATATAAGTAAATGTTTAGTATCAAACTAGACAACTTTTTTAAATTCACTATTTTTTTTTAAATATCAATTCTAAAAAATAAGCTTATATGTGTGTGCGCGCACATGTGCATGCATGCATGCATACAGGTATTGACTACTATCTTTGTATTATAACTCCACCTCTCAAGCAAAAATTCTTGGCTCCACCCTTAATTGAGATCGTAAAAGATTGATCATTTTTTTTTAAGATTATCTAATGATGAATTAGAGGTCATATAGTTGACCAGCCAAACGGACATCCACAAAATTAAAGAAATCTCAAAATGACATTGGCGATCAGTGTGATATCAGCCTAGTTGCTCCAATGCCTAAGTTAATGAAGTGTTTATGAGTGTAAGAGATCACTTTCATACTTGTTTTAAATTTCAATTCTTCTATATATAAACCTCTCTCATTAGGGATTTCCTTGATTTTGGTTCTTCCATAAATAACCTAGTTGCTAATGAGGGATCTAAGAGCATTCACATCAGCTTCAGCCTTCAGCAAAATTTTAGAGTGAAATATGGGTCCATAAAAATCAACTTATAGAAACCCACAAACCATAAGCTTCACGCCAAAAAACCCACAAACCCATAGAAATCAACTTTCAAACACCCAAATCCACCACGCCAGATCACAACATCTACCACCTCCGCCAAATCGAGACAAAACTAGCACTGCCACCACCGATTTATGCTGATTGGTGCATGAAGGAAAGATGGAGAAAGAAGAGAGAAAGAGAGAAAAAATAAGAGTCAAGAGAGAGAGAGAGAGAGAGAGAGAGAATTATAAATCTAGTAGCGAGGAATTGTATCTCGCTGGATGTGGCGAGGTAGAGTTGAAAGTTAAATTTTTTTGGTAGTGTGTTGGGACTGATGTGTGAGTTTTTTTTTTAAGTCTTTAATTATATATTTGCTGAAATATTATTTTAGAGATATATTAGAACATATTAGCCCAATGTAATAGGCCCAAGCCCACTCCTATTTGTACTAGTAGTCTAGGGTTTAGTCGCCTATATATACTCATGTTAAGGTTCATTGTAACACAGGTTATTGTACTACACTCTTACATAATAAAGATGTAGCCCTTAAGGGATTTCTCAATGGATGTAGGCTGACAAGGCTGAACCACGTAATCCTTGTGTTCTGGTGTTCCATAATCTGTACTTTTCCTTCCGCATCTACTCTAGCATATACAACATGGTATAACACATCGCATTGCTAATATATTTAACATGGCATCATAGTCAAACTTCATTATTGGCATCAAACAAACATCTCTACACAACAAAAAAGATTCATACATGCATAGTAGAGATTCACAGTGCCCCTGCTTAACTTCAAATATAGACTCCACGGTATCATGCAACTGCTATGGCTCACTACTATGTCAAGATTCTCAGGCCTAAGCAATTCGTGCCTCTCCCTTTCATATTTGTGCAAGTCAAGGCTTCGCCTAATGAAACCAACCATACGGACGTGCTCCACGGCCTTTCTAGACCAAAACCCAGGAAACTAGTCTCCACAAGGATCTGCACCCGCCGACCAAGATTCCAGCACTCACTCCACATGTCACCATAGATTCGTCACTCCTAGATTGTCTTTTGGACACACTCACCACTATAAAGGCCTTGTCCTCTGCCAGTCTACGTAGCTCGAGAATCTAACCCTCATACGACAATACACGTGCCCTCACGCGCCTCCCAAAATTTTGGTCTCGACTCCACATGCCAGTGGATAACGCACGTGCTGATGAAGCGTGCCTATGTCATCAATGACATCATCAAAAGCCACATCAACCCTAGCTACTTCAGTAGCCACGTAGCTCGCCATGCCAGTAATGTCACCTCGTCAGTACTACGTCACCTAGCTAATCGTTGACCCGGACCGACCCGACCCAGATCTAACCCATGAGCACTAACTATTGACTTTGACTTTTGCGTTGACTTTTGACCCAAAGTTAAAATTTTCAAAAAGGTCTATCTTACTAGTTTTTCGCGTAGATTCCAATTTTAGACTCCATTTCTTCGTTTGAAGCTCCTAAATTGGTCAATTGGCACATTCTTCATTGTGGTTTCTTCAAGGCATCTCCAAGTGATCTTCTCATGCTTATCCAACCTCAATCCTTCATCGAACTTCCACCTTGAGTTTGAGAGAGGGTGTTAGAAATATATTAGAACATATTAGCCTAATGTAATAGGCCCAAGCTCACTCCTACTTGTATTAGTAGTCTACGGTTTAGTCGTCTTTATATACTCATGTTATAGTTCATTGTAACACAGGTTATTGTACTACACTCTTACATAATAAAAATGTAGCACTTAAGGAATTCCTCCGTGGATGTAGGCCAACAAGTCTGAACCACGTAATCCTTATGTTCTGGTGTTCATATTCTATGCTTCCCCTTCCACATCCACTCTAACATATACAACATGTTATAACACATCGCATTACTAATATAGTTAACATATTAAAATAGTTATGGCTAAGATTTTTTTAATTTGTAATCTTCTATCCCTATAACGGGGGTAAAAGTCCGGATTGAAAGTTCAAATAGTGTATAAAACACTATGAACGTTTAGACCTCCAATTTACAAATTACCAATTCAAGCTTAATATCAAATAATGTACGTGCGAAAAATGAACATAAGCATATAACAGAATTGATAAACAATTTAAACCAAATAAAATCACATCCACAGCAGAAATTAAATGGCAAAGATAAAGGGAAGAGAGATGCAAACACAAGGACAACATAACGATGTGTTATCGAAGAGGAAACCAAAGCCTTTAGCGTAAAACCTCTCCACCGTCCTCCAAGCGGTCAATAATTCACTAAAGAATGAAATTGGGATACATTAATAGCAGAAGACCCTCCAAGCCTAATCTACCCAGTGTACCTAAGCCCTCTAAGCTTCTTGCTCTAACAAGGTTATGCCGAACCTTTGTCTTCTTTAGCTTACCGGATTCCGCTATAGCCCATAGCATCAACCAATATCCATTGGTCCCTTCGTAACTGCTTCTCAAAGCACCAAAAAGCCTTCTAATAGATATGGGTATAGTGAGAAAAGGATTTGGGTAATAAATCTCTCAAGGATGTAACAATAGAGAGGGTGAGAGTAAAGGAATTTGAAGAGTCACTATGTAAAGATTGTGGATGAGTCAATCTTATTTTTTTTCTAAGGTTTCTCTCTCAAAATTCTCTCTAGAAACTCTCTACATTTCGTGGGTATAAGGGGTATTTATACTAGAGTGAGAAAGGAATGCGAAAAGTCAGTTTTTCCAAAACAAAGCTGGCTGGCGACTTGGCCTTGCAACTTGACTAAGTCGCGAGTTCAAGCTGTGAGCTAACTGAATGGCCAGTCTGGACTTTTTGTCCTATAGTGCTACAGCTAGCATGACGGTTCAGCTTCTTTGCATACTTCACTCGTGTGCTTCTTTTGGCTATTTGCTAGTCGCGAGCCACCCGCGAGATTTAGTCGCGAGTTCCTACTTCACTACACAATCTTGAGCATTTCTTCACACTCTCTCACAGAAAACCCTTACATGATTCCCACCTAAATACAGGGTTTCTAAATGCTGAATTACAAGCAAATTTGGAACAGAATAAAGCCAACAAGTATCTCTTAAAACACAATAACACAGTGTGATCATTGTATGCAGAAAACTTGTAATGCATATGGAGCAAGCACAATGTGATCGAGCGAAAAAGAATAAAGAATAAAGCACAATGCGATCAATTGCAAAGTATCATTTGCATGTCCAACACTCAACCAATGCATAAACACTAGGTAAATGCATCAAGGATAAAAATCCAACAATGGCATAAAAGTGGTGTACTTAAAGAAAATGCAAAACATTTAATAATAAGTACAAAAGCTACAAAGCATGGGTACAAAATAACATAAAAGCAACATAAGCAGAAGTACAAACGTACCAAAAATATCTGAATAACATCTTATATATAATACCAATGTACCAAGAAGTTTTTCAAAAGTAAACAGATCCATGAGTTTAAAGAAGTTTCAAAAGTAACCAAATCCATGAGTTTAAACCAAAACATTAACCATAGTGTAGCAAACCCATAATAAAAGCAAAACATTATCCGAAACATAATACTAAAACACATAAACCCATAAACCCATAATAAAATAAACACCGAAATAAAGTTTTTATGGAAATCTCCCTTTCAAACTGGCATTCCCCCTCAAGAGCTACCCCCAAAAATCTCCCCCTTTTTGACCGGAATGGCCAGAGGGTCACTGCTGAGTGGAGAAGCTATCAAACTTTGCTGAGAGGATGTTCATCTGATCTTGAAGTGCTGCTAGCTTGTCAAATTGTTTATTCTGGACATCTCTGAGCCCATCAATCCTCTCAAGAATGATCTAGAATGCATCTAAAGGTATAGCTGATGAGGATGAAGCTCTGCTCCTCTTGCCACGACCTCTTGAGCTTGAGAGTTCTCCTGCAACCTCTGTCTCAGTGTCCATGGGTTCACCTTCTTCTTAGTCACCTTCCTCTTCATCACCCGAAAGACGAACTCTTATCCTTGTGATGGTTAGCTTTTTAATTGCTGAGTGAGTAGACAATAGGCTGATATCTTGAGGGATCTCCACACCTTTCAACCTAAAAAGCCTCATAAGAAGGTTGGGAAAAATCAACTTGGCCCTAGTGGTTGTTCTAGTCTCATCCACAATGGTGTAGAAGATGTGAGAACTGATGTCTATGTAGGTTTTCTGCTTGAGCTCCATAAGGAAGATGGCTCTGGCATTGTTGATTGTGGTCAGCTTCTTCACTGGGTATAGGTTAAACATCATAATCACTGTTAGACACCTTATGTCTACTAGAAAGGCTGCAGTGTTGAGGCATCTCCCCTCTCTCACTCCACCAATATGTGTCTGAACAGTTTCTAAGGACAACATCCTATCCTTATAATGAGTGAAATCATGATCATCTATGCCTTCAAAACTCAATACATCATCAATATCATCCACATCTATAGTGAATTCCTTTCCTCTTATCCAACAATTAATCTCATGCTCTCTTAACACAGCATTTGCATAAAACTCCCTGATCAAATGATCACAAACTCCATGTGGGTCACTCAAAAGCTTATCCCAACCCCTTCCCTCAAAACAGCTTGGAATGAAGGTGTCCTTCAAATCCATCAAGCCAATAAATCTCTCCTAGATGAGAGGTGCCTTCAAGTAAAAATCTCCATAACTCTCAAAGTGATGAGGAGACCTGAACTTGGTATTGTCCATCTTCAACCTTTTATCACCCTTCTTGGCAGTGGTTTTCTTCTTGGTAGAAGTCATCTGCAAAACACAGCAACAAAATCCACAAGAAGAGCACAATAGATGGAAACTAAAAATATTAGTAACATGTTAACGGCATAGAAAAGGACAGAGTATTATACCAAACATTCAAACCAAACACATTTCAGGATCAACATTGAATGAGATAACTCAAAACAGACAAGCCAAAACAAACTATCAACAATTCTTATGCATAACACAATGTGATAGTAAGCACAACAACTCAATCATGAACACACTAGGGTACAGTCCCAAGCACAGATTTCAACAAGCAATAATCAACCATTTTGAACCAACTATACTTCACAGGCAATGTATTTCACATTTATCCAAAAGAAAGCATATGTCAATGAGACATATCTTAATGGGTATGAGATGTTTAAACCAACACAGATTAGTCAATACTAACTCATAACAGAAGCAACACACATGATAGTAATAACATTTAACAACTTAAAGTCAAGAACAACAGAACCCATTCATTTAAACCAAACAAAATGAACCCATCCCATAGCCGAATCAACACATATCTCAAAATCAAACAATAACTCAAAAATCCAAGAAATCAGGGTAATAAACATGAAATACTAAAAGAAAATAAGAAGATCCATACCTTTTCTTGAAGATTAATGTTGAGATGTTGAAGAAAAATGGAATTTTTGAGACAAACATGGTGAGTTTGAGAGAAAGTTGAAACGGGGAAGACAATGAACAGTTACAAAAGTTTGAGGGAAAACTCAAAAGGATTTTAAAAACTGACTTATTTCAGCAAAACACGCGATTTTCACAATTGAACCAAGTCGCGTGCAAGTCGCCAAGGCAAGTCGAGAAACACTTAAAACAAGAATTTTGAAAAAAATTTCTAAGTATTTTTCGCAACTAGAAGGTCCACCCACAAGAAAGTCACGAAAGGAACTGCGAAAACTTCTGGGTAACCTCGCGACTGGAGCTTCCACCCGCGAACAAGTCGCCAAACAAAGTCACGAGATATCTAAAAACCCAAAATTGTTGAAAAATTTCTAAGTATTTTTCGCGACTGGGACTTTGACCCGCCAGTAAGTCGCGAAGACATTCTAAGTAATGCTCGCGACTGGGGGCATGCGACTGGACTAACCCACAACCAAGTCGCCAAAACAAGGCAACACCGTTTTTGAAAATTTTGACAATTTTTGTAAAAAAAAAAAATACTTTCCAAAAATAACTAAAACACTCCAAAAAAATTTTGTGTTTGATCAACAAAAATTGAGCATGTAAAACACATTTTATCAAGTACAATCACACAAATGAATGAGGCAATCATTGAACATAGACATGTGCAATGTGTGTGGGTACTAAAAATGAGATAGTCCTTAGTCCAATGTGAAGCTTCAATGATCAATTCAACCAAGACATACACAACTAGCACTAGATAGAGTGACCCATCTCAATTATAGAAATATGCATATATGACCTCCCACATAAACTTGATAACATGACTTTGAAACTTTTCATTTGGCTTCATATACATCATATCATTTGATCTTTTTGAATCAATACATCTCATTGTGAGATCAATGCTTGAAATTTTTTATATTTTAATTTGATGAGTTAGCCTTTGGCTTTCCGAGTATCATATATTTTATTTCAAGTCACTTTTCCTTTTTCCTAGTCAAATACTAGTATGTACGACAAGCTTTTGCAGCTCTTTTCATTTGGAAATTTACATTTGTTGAGTTTTTTAAGCAAAAACAATAAAATAAAGAGTGGGAAGATATATAGGCACAAGTCTATGCATGTTTCAAGATCAACAAAACCATTGACTAATCATTCATGACAAGTTTGAAGATTGATTTACAACAATCACATTGATGTCCAGATTTTTCTCACAATAATATAAGTGCATAAAGAACAAGCTACGCTCGAAAATGCTCAAAGCCATAAGTACAAAGGTACAAGGAAAAACATGTTTATGACAAAACACAATAATGTTGATCAAACTTTTTGGATTTTCTATTTTTTATGTGTTTTTGGATTTTTGACATAAAAGTAAGAAAAGATTGATCAAAAACAACAATGTAAAAGCATTTAAAGCAAATAGACAAACAAACAAATTTCAACACAAAGTAGCAAGAAGCACACAACTAAGCAAAGTCACAAAACATAGGAAGTATTAATGCATGGACATGTTGTAATGCTTATGCATGAGTACCCTTCTTCACCCACATGTCACGTGCATTTGGGGTGATATCCCTATAGGATTGGATACAAGTGTTAGGGCTTTCAAACCTTCTAGTGAAACTTTCCAAGCAGGTGGTGAATACACCAATCATCTTCATCACATCCATCATTCCGGAATCACCATCTCGACCTCTTGATTGCTCAACAGCCCAAGTCCTCCTGTCATTTCTTGGTCCTCTTGACCTTTGATCACTTGCATTCTTCAATGCTCTAAGTTTATGACAATTTGGTCTAGTGTGTCCTTGAAATCCACAGTGATGGCAGAAATGTTGAGTTCTCAAACCTCTTTGTGACTTTGGGAGTGATTTCCCTTGAGCCTTAGGCTTAACCACTGATTGGTTATGAGGCTTATTTAAAAACCATTGGTCAGTCACATTCCGCTTCTTTTGCAATTTCACTTTCTCAACAACTGAAGTTTCTACCACTGGTTCCTTAGCTTTCACGAACTTCATATCTTTGGACACTTTAACACTTGAACTACTCTCTCCGGTGTATCCCAATGCACTTTTGTCAGTGAAAGGTTTTTTATGAGCAAATACTTCATCAAGCTTCTTGGAGGAAACTCGCTCTACCTTAGCATTGGCTTGAACCACCTCTAACTCAAGAAATTTTATCTTTGAGTAGGCTTCCGTCAGCTTTCCATTCAACATCTCCATTTCATATTTGATCTCCTTGTATCGCACTAGAAGACTTCTATAATCTTCCTCTCTCCTCTTCATCTTTTTAATGGCTGCGTTAGCCACTTTTACATATTCACCGGTCTTCTCAAGGAGGGAATTGTATGTCTCTTGTAGTCCCACTGCTTCTTCATCTTCCTCATCTTTAGATTCCTCAACTATCCCAATTGACTCCAATTTAGAGTGCTCACCAAGCTCTTTCACTAGTGCACCCAAATCATCTGAAGAATCTACTGGAGCAATGGTCATGAATGCAAAGAAGTTTCCCTCTTCATCATAGCTTTCATCTGAATCTGAATTAAAGGAGTCGGAATCACTAAGTGTAGTGGCATACACCTTGCCCTTTGCTTTCAAATAATTGGGACACTCTTTCTTGAAATGTCTATGTCTGATACATTTGAAGCATGTGACTCCTTAAGATGATTGAGAGTCCTTCCCATCTTTCCTCTTGGAATCCATCTTCTCCTTTCCAAAATTTGGGAATTTTCCCTTCTCAACAAACATTCCATTTTTCTTGAACTTCAAGAACTTTCAAAAATTCTTCACAAGATATGCCACATCTTTATCGACAACATCCTCATCCGATGAGTCGTGAGCTTCCACCCTTTCATTACTTGTCTTAAAAGTAAGAGATTTGCTCTTCCTTTGTGTAGGCAACGACAATTCATAAGTCTGAAGTGAGCCAATCAGTTCTTAGACTTTGATATCATCAAAGTCCTTACTCTCTTCAATCGTTGTCACCTTGGCACGGAAGCTTTTCGGCAATGACTGAAGGATCTTCCTCACTATCTTGGAATCCTTCATTTTCTCCCCCAAATTAAACTTGCTGATCACCACCTCATTCAGCTTGCTATAGAAAGAGTCAAATGACTCGTCCTCACTCATTTTCAGCTCCTCAAATCGAATGGTCAACATCTGCAACTTAGTGTCTTTCACTTTCTTCGTTCCTTCATAAGTGGTCTCCAATATCTGTCATGCCTCCTTGGCAATAGAGATGTGAGATATCCTGTAGAACTCATCTGGAGATACACCACAAAAAATAGCGTTAAGTGCTTTGCTATTTGCATTAGACGCCGCGTGAGTTGGCTTATCCCACGTGGATTTGGCAACCTCCAGCCTAGTCCATCTAATATCCACTGCATCCCAAACAGTTTCATCCATTGAATACAAAAATGCCCTCATTCTGACTTTTCAAAAGGCATAATTGCTACCATCAAAATATGGTGGAGCATTTAGAGATTGAGACCGGTCCATCTCAATACGGGGTTAAGGATCGTACTATGGTATTTAAACCACAAAGAGTGCACCCGCTCTGATACCAATTGAAAATTCAAATAGCGTGTAAAACACTATGAACGTTTAGGCCCCCAATTTACAAATTATCAATTCAAACTTAATATTAAACAATGTACGTGCGAAAAATGAACATAAGCTTATAACAAAATTGATAAACAATCTAAACCAAATAAAATCACATCTACAGCAAAAATTAAATGGCAAAGATAAAGGTAAGAGAGATGCAAACACAAGGACAACACAACGATGTGTTATCGAAGAGGAAACCGAAACTCTCGGCGTAAAATCTCTCCATCACCCTCTAAGCGGTCAATAATTCACTAAAGAATGAAGTTGGGATACATGAACAGCAAAAGACCCTCTAAGGCTAATCTACCCAGTGTACCTAAGCCCTCTAAGCTTCTTGCTCCAACAAGGTTACGCCGAACATTTGTCTTCTTTAGCTTATCGGATTCCGCTATAGCCCATAGCATCAACCAATATCCATTGGTCCCTTCCAAACTGCTTCCCAAAGCACCAAAAAGCCTTCTCACAGATATGGGTACGGTGAGAAAATGATTTAGGTAATGAACTTCTCAAGGATGTAACAATGGAAATGGTGAAAGTAGAGGAATTTGAAGAGTTACTATGTAAAGATTATAGATAAGTCAATCTTGTTTTTCTCTAGGGTTTCTCTCTTAAAATTCTCTCTAGAAACTCTCTACATTTCGTGGGTATAAGGGGTATTTATGCTAGAGTGAGAAATGAATGCGAAAAGTCAGTTTTTCCAAAACAGAGCTGGCTGGCGACTTGGCCTCGCGACTTGACTGAGTTGCGAGTTCAAGCCGCGAGCTAACTAAATGGCCAGTTTGGACTTTTTGTCCTGTAGTGCTATAGCTGGCATGACGGTTCAACTTCTCTGCATGCTTCACTCGTGTGCTTCTTTTGGCGGCTTGCCAGTCACGAGCCACCCGCGAGATTCAGTCACAAGTTCCTACTTCACTACACAGTTTTAAGCATTTCTTCACACTCTCTCACAAACTACCCTTACATGATTCTCACTTAAATACAAGGTTTCTAAATGCTGAATTACAAACAAGTTTGACATGGAATAAAGCCCACAAGATGATTGATAAAATTCAACCTTACATGGATATTATGCTCAAATCTCTCAACTAGTGCTCGTTTTTCATGCTCAAGCTCTTAAGATTAAGCTTTCATGCATGCTTACCATTGCCCAATATGTTGGGCTCTGTTTCCTTGCCTTGTCGTTGAGTGTATGAGCAGTTCTTTGGGTCCTGAATAAAGAAGGTTGAGGAATCTGCAAACTGGGCTTTACGTCTAGTTGTTTATGCCCATGCTGATGTGACCTAGCATGACAATATTCTCTTTAATAATACTAATCCAAATTTGTATTCCATATATAAAGAGTGAGATTTTACATTGCTCAAGGGCGATCGATCACGTGTGTTATCGTTTCCAATGTTTTGTTGTTACTTTGCTTAACAGTTCTATGGTCCGTTTGAATACAACTTATTATTACTGAAACTGAAAGTTGCTGAAACTGAAAACTAAAAACATTGTAGCAAAATAATTTTTAAATATGTGAATAATACCGTAGGACCCATTTTTAATAAAAAAATTACGGAAAAGTGAAGTTTGTGGGTCCCGTATACTGTTCATGGGACCCACAGAACTCATGAAAGAGGGTTGAAAAGTCAATAAACGACGGCTACTGTTTATGAACAGTAGCAGTTGTCTCCCAAAAAGCGTGCGCAACAATAGGAAAAAAAAAACATCAAAACGTAAACGCAAGAAGGACACGTTTACTACATGCAACTGTAGCGTGGATCCCATGCCCAAAATGCAAACGCTGAAATGCAGTAAACGCCAAATTAATTTGTATCCAAACTGATACTATATTAACAAGCATCCATTGATCGAGTTTGAACCATACAGTCTTTGTCATAGAGAAATAAGTGATTTCCCACATCCAATACTAACTAATGATTCGGATAATTGCAAGCTCAACTTGACTAAAGCACATGCAATGAGTGAAATGAAGAAAATCTAGAACACCGGTGTGGTGTCCCGCCACTGATGCTCCGGTGCTTAAGTTTGAT
Organism: Quercus suber; assembly: GCF_002906115.3. NCBI lineage: Eukaryota > Viridiplantae > Streptophyta > Magnoliopsida > Fagales > Fagaceae > Quercus > Quercus suber. Next base: position 403,455 of record NW_027069979.1, read on the forward strand.
TTTTCTATATATTATAGTGAAAGATCGAAGAAATTACTCAAGAAGCGTGTACTTTCTTCCTTCAAGTTGATATCTTTTTAAAATTGTAATGCCCGTTATTTTCAAGTTTCAATGATTCATTTCTGTAGATGTAGCTATATTGATGTATGGGTTAGTAATGTCCGAATGTCATGGCATTACGGTCTTATTGATTCAAGCAACGTCTAGCATGTAGGTATTTTTTTGCTGGAGTAATTCTAGGCAGACTACAAGCTTTACCACATAAAGTTTATAAACCGAGTTCTTACTATTCATTTATATTATCACATTCATTTGTAAGTTTTATATAGTAAAACTTGTAATGCCTTAAGTATTTTCCTAGCTACCAGAAAATCTTATTACACACTCCATGTTGCACACTCCATATACACTGTCTTTCAAAATCGTGTTTTAAAAACATGATTTCAATCATATATATGACAGCATGCGTGTATAATGCTTGCGTGTATAATAAAAAGTGTAAAATTATCATTACTCTTTTCATTTTCGCTTGTTGATTACGTGGCTCGCTATCTAGATACCATAAAGTCCTACATCATCTTCTCTTCTTAATTATTCTTTTTCTTTTTTTCTAATTTTTGGTAGGCTAAATAGTAAATACCGGGTCTAATGTGCCTAGAAAAACAACACTTGACGTGGTGGAATATCGTTTGCCAGCAAGAACTAAGATAACATCTGAATCGTCATGACTATCTAGTAACTATACTTTAATACATTGGCATCACTCAAAAAAATGGGCAGCAAAAACTAAAATAACATATTTTTAACCCAAGTGCAATTTGTACACTGCCCACACACACCTAATGGGATTGAAACCGCAGCATTTACTTAAAAGGAGCTGAAAATAAAAATAAAAAAAATAATAGGGAGCATTAGCAGTTGTTTTATAATATGAATCAAACTATTGCTTTCTAGCTAGTGATGTCAAATTAATTGTGGTAATGTTAGTCATCAGATGGTGGGGCATCATTTGCATCCTATTATGTTTGACTTAAAAGTAAAAACCATGTAATGCTTTCTTCATTGGGGGAGCTGGCTATCTACATTTAAATAATTCACAGTGGGGCTTGTCTAATTCGGGTTTTTTTTTTTTTTTTTTTTTTGTTTGACAAAAAACCACTTAATGCTTCTCTCCGAGCAACGTCTATGCGCTGCAACCTATAATCACCCTGAGTAATTGCGTTCCCCGCTGGCTGGACGTCGGCTTTCTTGGGGGTGTAACCAAGTATGAGTGGAACGGACCTCAACTGTCCGTCGTCGCTGACGTATATCTCCGAGCGCAGTAGGTAGTTGAGGGCAGGCACGTTGATAAGGCTCAGCCGAGGAGCAGTATGTACCTTATCTGTAAAACAAATACACCAGTTAGATCAGAAATCAAATACAAGGATAGACAAAGGAATAATTACGGAAAGAGAAAGCCCTAAGACTATGGTTAAAGACCCTGAGTCCAAGAAGGCACACCTGGCTCTCCTGGCTCAGTCGGACAGTGTAAACCGTCGTGCCATGCGCCCGAGATGATCAGATAGTCATCTTTCATTCCCTTATTGGATTTAGGAAGGCAGGAGAACAGCCTCACGACATCGGAGCGGGATTTTAGGTAATATCATCCCCCTTTTTGGCCACGACACTCATATAGGTATGCTAAGTCGTGCCAAGTTAGCCCTAGGCCTAATTGTTCATTTACGACATCAAAGGCCCCTAAAATCTTAAAGGTGTTGGGCGCGCACTGATCGGGAGAAAGCCTATGATTACAGAGGTAGTTTAGGGTCACAGGACCCATAGGAAGGGTCATTCCCCCTTCAATGAAGGCGATCATAGGAATTATGACCTCTCCTTCTTGTCGGTCTAACAGTAGTCCCTCCGGGGGGCAATACCTCAGATTTACCCCCTGTGGGATATGGTGGGTTCTCTTGAACTCCTCAATCAACGCCGGACTATCGACGAGATATTGGAATTTACCCATTTCTAAAAGAATGAACGAAACAACGAGGAAGATGGTGTTAATGGAAGAAAATGGTAGCCGAGGAGAAAATAAAGGTTCAGGAAGCACCGAAACTTACACTAGCACGAGTGAAACGAATTCCCTAACTCGAATGTAATTTTGGGTGGGGTCCTGAAGGCAGAAGACGCAGAAATCCGAGAGGGCGTGAAGTGCTTTTGAAGAAGGGAACTCTCCGGAGGCTCTGAAAATGCTCTGAGCGTTATGAATGTGTGTAAAGTAAGAAAAGTAACTGCCTACAGAGATTTATATATGGGGACAAATGGAGCGGTATCATTCATCTCGCTCGAATCACGAGGGCAAACCCTACCCGTTTGATCAATAATCCACCGTTGGATGCAAGAGACACAGCCGCCTAAAGTAGTTGATGCGCTACTTTGGGAATGAGAGATTTACAGCGGTAATAATGAGGCGCGCATCTCCACAATCTCGCGCGTGTAAACAGGGGCATTTATGACCTTTTACTTCTATTGATTTCTTCTGTTTTATTTTATTTTCATTTTTATCCTTTCATTCCCGCGTATCAAATCAAAATCTTATTCTTTCTTCTCGCTTGCGTGGGAAAAAATAAAATTTTGAGGGGCTATTGTGGGGGAAAAGGGGTCAGGCCCAAGTTAATGGGCCGAATGCCCACGAGAGGACTGTTTCACATCCGAAAAGAGGGATGCGGAGAAAACAAGGCCCAAAGTGGAGTGGAATCCTCTTGGTGAAGGATCATCGTTGTCCGAGGAGGATATCTCCAGTCCGAGGAGGACATCTCCTGTCCGAGGAAGATGTTTTGCTCTGATATGATATCGGAGACTAATTGAGTAGGGGAAAAGCCTGAATGACTGTCCGAGGACTCCATCTGATCAAGATAAGCTCAAAGCATATTCAGGAATGATAAGGATGGGGAAATATCTGAGGGAAAGGCTGCTGCCACCATATTCAATGCATTGCAACAGCTTTTCTGGCCGCATTTATGTGGAGAAGACCTCTGAACAGTGCATCCTAACCTACCGCCACTCACACAGAGATGAAAAGAAGCTGCCTGACGTGACAGGTACTTAAGCAAGTTCATGGATGGGGAGCACGTGGACGATGGAGATGAAGGCAAGAGTGACTATAAAATGGAAGGGAGCAATTGTCAATGGGGGCGAAAAAGGAAGGAGAGAGAGAAGAGGGAGAAGAAAAACAGGAGAGTGTTTAAAACTATCAATGCATACAAACTGATGAATACACAGTTGAAATGAGGAAGATCCATTGTTATTAATCCCTTGCCAATTCTAGTTCTTTGACCCATACTCTACAAATTAATTGTCTTTGGGTTTACGTAAAGAATTTGAACCCTACATACTTTTAATTTGAATATAATTTAAAAGTGTTGAAATTTGAATGATAAAGTTCTACCTAAATTAAAAAATTGTTAAATATTATCCTTTAATTGAGGAAATATATCCTAACAAAAACTATAAAATTAATTTACTAATTAATTAGAATAGCTACTTGGTGCAATCACACGATTTTCAAAACCCAACTTTTATTATATACTAGTGAAAGCCCTATGTGTTGCACGGTTTTAGTCATGAATTTTCTTTATATATTTTTTTGAGAAACAATAACTAAATTAATTATTATTACATAGTTTTTGAACTTGTATCTAACTAAATAAATTATTATTATTATTATAACTTGTAATGAATTGCTTATAAAAGGCACAACTTTGTATATTTGTCCTTGTATATAATATATCTAATTACATTGATTAATAAAATCTTTTCTAATTTTTTTATCCTTATTTATTTATGAAGAGGGTGATTTGAACTCCAGTATAGTTAAATTGTTTCTAATACTTGCATGAATAAGGTTAGCCTAAAAGAATTGATGATTCCATATTTAAGCTTAAAAAATCAATTGTACTTGATGCACACCTAAAAGAAATTCAATTTTTATGCCTTATTTTGATATTTAAATAATCTGTTTTAGTGTTAATTTTATTCCAATGGTTATATCGCCCACTTAGCAATAAAACCAACGTATGTAATAGTATCCACATGTAACATTCTAACTTACTAATAAATAAATATAACACCCTAACTTTTAGTAATGTCTCTAATTGTATTGTGTATAAGCCTTTAAGAACACATATATTAATGTAGGGTTAGGATTTGTGGCCCAAGCCCAAAAACAATGAATTTGTAGAGCGTGGGTGATAGAGTTAGGTTAACTATGAAGCTCACAACGTTTGATCACAACATACAAGTATAAACCAGCATAAAAGTACATGTAAAGACCAAGTAAGTTCAAGTCCGAAGAGACTTATGATAGATTGAATATCGGTTACAATTCTTTTTGTTATCTTATCCTCCCCCCTCATTAGGAACCCTTCTTCTTTATATATCCTCCTCCACTACCATCCCCATCGTCCACTTGTTATCCATCCAGCTCCCTACTTGAGTGAATGTCATGTCATGTCATGTATCTCCCTTATCTTTTGTGAATGACGGTAGCTGAAGTTGTACTGTTCAGAGGTCTTCTCCACATAAATGCGACCAGAAAAGTTGCTGCAGTGCATTAATACAGTAGTGGCAGCTTTTCCTTTTAGATATTTCTCCGTTCCTCTTATCTCCAGGCATGTCTAAAGTTTATCCAAATTGCCAAAGTCACTAGTAAATTCATTTGAACCCCCCAGATATTTACATGACCCTAAAATCCTTTCATCCAGGGATGATCGTCTCTTCGGAACACTGATGCCTCTTCGACAGAGTTCTTCATCCTCATGTACTTCTTTCACGCGAAATACCCCTCGACAATTTTAGCCTCCTCGGACATAGACTAATCCTCACTTGGGCTTTAGGCCACTACGTATGACTGGGCTTTACCCCCCCCCCCCCCCACAATTAATATTAACATGAAAAAATAATGAATTTAATAATTAAAACATTTGAAAACAAAATTAAGCCAAAATCTCAATCATTAATGAAAAACAATCCAAATTTCTGAACTTAAAAAAAAAATACGGAATTAAGTAAAAATAGACTTACATAGAAATTTGGACTGATGGATCTAATATAGCCTAGTCCACATGTAAGAACATATTAATCCTTCTTTTTGTCTTATATCCAATTCATGTTGGCAACAAATTTTGCTTTTAAACAAGATAGACTACATGGAACAAGCACCAAACAAAACCCACAACAAAATAAATCCACAATAAAATATTGATGTCAACAATAAATAATCATATGATGAGAAAATATTATACAAATATATTTCTTGCTATATAATCTTCTAAAAGGGAAAACATTCCACACCATTACATTATTGTAGAATTCCTTTGGATACCTCATATTGAAACTTTATAAGCTATCATTAAAAAAAATGCGACGGCTCTACAACAACAACAATAAAAACAAAAGGTGTGATGACTATGAATTTAGAGAGACAAAAGTTTTATTTCAGCATAATGTAAACACAACATAGAATTCAACCTAACTATAAAACTTGTTGATAAAAATCATATAGTATATAATAAAAAGGCAACAAAGACACAAAATCTATTCAATTTGATGGGAAAAAAAATACTTGCAAGGTTGTAGGTAAGGAAGAGACAAGAAGGGAAGATATAGCAAACAATTGTAAGGTAGGTAGTAGAAAGAAGAATACACCAAAAAATTGTGTTTATATAGAGAGGGAATTTTAGTGTGAAGATTTATATGAATAAAAATAAGGAGTTTGTTGCCTTATTATTAAGAAAAAATGACATATGATGCTTATTTATCCACAAAACAAAAAATCAAAAAACAAACAAAACGTAGTGAAAAAAAAAAAAAAAAAAAAAAAAAAAAAGTAGGTTGATCACAGTAGTATTCAATTCTGTCTTTTTTTTCTTTTAATTCTATCTTATTTGCTTATGAGGNCGGCTCTCTTTCAGTCCGTCTCTCTTTTCTTTTCTTCTTTTGTTTTTTTTTTTTTTTTTTTTTATCAAAAGTCCCCTTTTTATTTCATTCGTTTCTATGTTATATACTCCGTTCTCCCCTTCGTTTCCATTGTACACGTGTAGTTCTTATCGTGGGAGCTCCTTTCTGTCCCATCCATCACCTACCGGAATTTTCTACTCAGTGGCCATAAAGCTGCTTAGTCACTGTTCAGGTATCACCTCCACATTAATGCGGTCAGAGGGTTAGCTGGAAAGCATTTAATGTGGAGGTGATGACCTTGGAAGATATTTGCTACCTTCCCCGATTCCTCCTTAGGTTTATACCAAATTTCCAGTTCAGATACAACTTTGCGGAGTCTCCTCAATAAAATGAAAGTTACATTCACCTCGGACTTTAGTGTCCTCGGACGTGCGTTATGCCGCTGTATACAATATCCACTCCTTTTTCCTATATTATTCATTTAATAATAATAAAAAATTTTTAGGCTATCCTCGGATAACTAATCGTCCTCGGATTGGGCCGTTGGGCCCCGAGCCCACTTCTGAGGATTACTATATCTTTTTAACTAACAGGCCACACAATTACGAATTTGGAACTAAGATTATCAACTGGCTTCAAAAAATGAACAAATATTACACATTTATTTTATAGCAAACTGTGTTTTCATTTTATATATATAATTTTTATTTTGAAAATCACCAAGAGAGTGACCTTAATTTTAGACAATATTTTAGTGAAAATTAGAGTTACAACAATGAGTTTTAGTTTTGTTTCTAATTAAACACAAGAATGTATGGACATTTTTAAAGGCATATTTGAAAAAAAAAAAAGAAAGATCCCAAATAAAAAAAAGCCCATTAAATAGTAGTAGTATAGATATATGTGAAGATTAAAAAATTCATTAATGAAAGAAATGAATTACAACAGGTTTACTTATAAATCTTATAAATCAAGGATAAAATGCCCTATCTTTGTGAACAATGTTATAGTTCTTAAGCACCCTTGAGGGTGTCAGAAACCTAACACAGGTTTGTATTTTTGCCCGTAATTAATCCATCATAATTCCTTCTAGGCTAAATACTCAGGTGTTTAGCCACTGAAAGTTCAGGCATATTTATTGATCTAGTTGCTAGCCCTTGTACGTTGGTGTTTTTTTTTTTTTTTTTTTTTTTT